>NC_136466.1:172790888-173029059 GCF_902686455.1 Sciurus vulgaris | reverse complement strand
TAAACCCTAACCCTAAACCCTAACCCTAACCCTAACCCTAACCCTAACCCTAAACCCTAACCCTAAACCCTAACCCTAACCCTAACCCTAACCCTAACCCTAACCCTAACCCTAACCCTAAACCTGCAGTTAGCATTTAATTGTTGAGCTGTTACTTGTAATACTTCGGGGTGTAGTTGCTTGGATTCTTTCCACCTAGTTGATTGTTTTGAATATTGCATTTTCCACAGAGCTGCGGTAATTGAAGTTTTCAGGTGTTCCTGCAATGAGTGCTGAAATTCCAAGACTATATTACTCACAATCCTTCATGGTCATGTTTCCTAGATTCCCTGCAGTGTTCAGCCATATTGTGAGGTGACATTTACTCACAATCTTTAGGTAGGTATTTCCCAGGATCCTCTGCATTAAGAAGGTAAATCTTAAAGTTAACATTCTTCAAGTGCCCATCAGTTAGTAGTCAAATTTTATTACAGCTCCAATAAGCCTTTGTGAACAAGTTTCCCAGTAACCCCTATAGTCAGCTGGCAAATTGTGAGAAAACATTCACTGCAATACTTAGGTAGTTCTCAGGACCCTCCACAGTGAAAGGGCAATTTCAAGGACCACATTGCCCACAGTGCTATGGCACTGGAAGCTCCCAAATTTTTCTGCAATGCATGGACGAATTGCAAATACTCATTCCCACAATCCTACATGGACAAATTTTGGGATTACATTACCAAAAATTCTTAGGGAAGAAGTTCCCAGGATCCTCTATAGCCAGAAGGCAATTCCAAGGACTACATTGCCCACAATCCCAAGGGGTAGTAAGCACCAAGGTTGTCATATGAGCAGTCAAATGGGACTACATGGCCATCATTTTTGAACAAATTTCCCAGGAATCCCTGCATGATATCGGATGCAGGAGTCAGACTCAAAGCAGCTGAACAAAGCTTTATTGGGATCAGCCCTCAGGCGAGGTCCACAGGCCCACTAGAGTGAAGGCCTGGGGAAGTCATGTGTGGCTACACTAGACGGTGTTTTTGTAGTGCCGGATAGGCAGGGAAAGGCTTGAGGGTTTAGTGTCCTCCTGGGGTTGGCTGGAGACTCTGATGAAACCCATGGGATTGATTGGGGGTCCCACTGACTGACGGGTGACTGCAAGACACCAATAGGATTTATCTGTCAGTGCCTGATTGATTGTTCCTTCATGCATGTGCAGGCTGTCACGCAGGTGTGGGCTGCACTGTTCCTTCACGCATGCATGGACTGTCTCACATGCATGGGCTGCCTGATGCCTTGCCACTCCTCCAGCTGCCTGAAACCGACCTAACACCCTGAAGTGAGCAAGTAAATTCTGGCCACATTACCCTCAATTATAGGGGGGTAGGAAGGTCCCAGAATCCCCCACGATGAGTAGTTAAGCCCAAGACTAAATTATCCATAATTCTAAAGTAAGAAAGCTCCCAAAATCACTTACTGTGAGACAGGTTTACTCACAATCCTAATATGTGCAGGAACTCCCAAGATTCCTTGAAGTGACCAAGTAAAACTTGGGACTACATTACTCACAATCTTAAAGGGAGCAAGATCCCAAGGTACCCAGTGCCAAGCAGACACGTTGTGGGACTACATTATTCACAGTTCTAATGGAGGAAGTACTCAGGACCCGCCGCTGTGAGTGGTGAGTCTAGGAATACATCACCTGCAGACTAAGGGATAAGAACTCCTAATTCCCTGCAGCGAGCAGGCAAAACCTGGGATGACATTACTCACAATCCCAAGAGCGATGGCAGCTCCCAGTACAGACAATGGTGATCAAGCAAAGGAGAGGAGTGTGTTATAGATGACCTCAGGTGAGGATGTCCTAGGAACCCTTGGACCTGTGGCAAAACGGAGGTTACGTTTTTCAAACCTCTATGGGGGAGGAATCTCCCAGAATCCGCTGATGAGTGATAAATCCAAGACTACATTACCCACCATCCCGAGGAGAGTAACTCCCATGAGTTCCTGAAGCTATCAGGGAAAACCTAGGATAATCGCCCATGATCTAAAAGGGAGGAAGTTCCAAGTATCCCCCACCAGAGGTGGTAATATCTAGAACTACATTACCCACAATTAGATAAGCTGGAAGTTCCCAGGATTCCCGAGAGTTGTAAACCTTAGATTAGATTACCCATATTCCCTGGGGGGAGGGTCTCCCAGGACAACCAGTGATGAGCAAGCAAATCATGGAACTTGATTTCCCTCAATTCTCAGACGAGTCATCTCCAAGGATCTCTTGCAGTAAGCAGGCAAAAAATGGGAATAGATATCCCACCATGCCAAGCAGTGAGTGAGAAAATGTTGGGACTATGTTACCTATAATTCTAAGGAGAGGAATTTCTCAGGATTCTTTGACAGGCGAGGAGAAATCATGAGACTTCATTACCCACAATTCTAACAGGGAGGAAGTTCCCATGATTCCTCAGAGATAGTGTAAAGTGTGGAACTACACTACCCACAATTCTATGGGGGAGAGTTCCCAGAAGTCCCCAAAGGGAACATATGCGTGAGACTACTTCACCAACCATCTACTTCTTCTTTGGTGAAGAAGGCTCAAACAATACCCAGTGGTGAGCAGGCAAATGTTAGGAATATGTTATTCATAACTCTAAGGAGATGAAGTTACCAGGATCATTCGCACAGGGAAGATACATCATGGAACTACATGACCCTCAAGTCTATGAGGGAGGAAGTTCCCAGAATCCTTTGCATGACAAGGACAAACAAGAGACTACATTACCCACAATCCCTTGGGAAGAGGCCGCCAAAAATACCCAGCAGTGAGCAGGCAACTATTGGGACTACATTACCCATAATCCTAAGAGGGCAAAAGTTCCCAGGATCATTTGCACAGAGAAGATAAATGATGGAACTGTTACCCACAATGTAACAGGAGTTAGTGTAAAACACAGGACTACATGACCCATAATTCTATGGAGAGGAGGAAGTTGCCAGAATGCCCCTCAAAGAAGGGTTCCCAGAATACCAAGCAGTGCGCTGGCAAATGTGGGGACTATGTTACCCATAATCCTAAAGCAGAAGTTCCCAGGATCCTTTGAATGGAGAGGACAACTCATGAGATTACATTACCCACAATTCTAACATGGGAGGACGCTCCCACAATTCCTCAGTTAGTGTAAAATGTGGGACTACATTACTCACAGTTCCATGGGGCTGGGGAGTTCCCAGAACTCCCCAAAATGACCGGTAAGCCCGTGACTACTTCACTGACAATTCTTAGGGCAGGGACTCCCAGAATACCAGCTGGAAATGTTGGGACGACATTACCCATAATCCTGAGGAGAGGAAGTTCCCAGGTTCTCAGGGGTCAGTGGTAAACCCGGGATGATACTACCCATGGCCCTTAGTGGCAGAAATTCAAGGATACCCTTAGGTTTTGTCACTCACTAACCCTAGCCCCACCCGTTCCCTTAAAACTACTCAGATTCCTCAGGGTATGAGGGCGAGCGTAGCATTCAGCTCGTGTGTGTCTCCTGGCAGAGGTGTGTGGGTGTATTCCAGGACTACATCACCTATGATCCTTAGGGTGAGGAAGCTCCCAGAATACCCCGTAGAGAGCCAGTCAAACCTAAACTCTAACTATAATCCTGACGGGTTGTAATGTAGTTCAGCATTTTTCAGGCTCCTCATGAGGGATCCTTGAAGCTTCAATTCCCTTAGGATTGTAGGTCATTTAGTCCAGAAATTTATCCACTCATCAGAAGTGGTGGAAGGAATTTTCCTGCAAGTTTCTGCCCCTGAGTACTGTGGGTAATGTAGTCCAGCATTTTGCCAGTTTATGGTGGGGTAGGGCTCCTGTGAGCTGCCCCCCATTCCACACCCTGTGGATTGTGGGTAATGTAGTCCAATATTTTGCTGGTTCTCTGTGCAGAACCCAGGGAATTTCTGCCCCATTTGGATTGTGGGTAATTAAGTCCCATGTATTTTATGACTCAGAGGGGTTGATTCTGTGTACTTCTACTTCCCCCTCCCAGGATTGTGGTTAAGGTGGTTCAGCATTTTGCCTGCTCATAGGGTGGGAGTGGGGGGGGGGGTAGGGGGCTCCTTGAGAGCTGCTGCCCCAAAGACTGAGGGAATGTAGTCCAGCATTTTGCTGGCTCTCTGTGTGGGAACCTGGGAGCTTCTATCACCTCAGGATTGTGAATAATTTAGTCCCATGTTTTATCAGCTCAAAGGGGTCAGGTGGGGACTCCTGTGGTGATTTCCAATCCCCAAGAATTGTGGGTAATGTAGTCCCACATTATTACAGCTCATGGTTGGGGGTATTCCTATGAGCTTCCCATCTCCACACCCCTGAGGAGTGTGGGTAATGTAGTTCAATGTTTTGCTGGTTCTCTGTGGGAGACCCTGGAAGCATCTTCCCTCTTAGGCTTGTGGGCGATGTAGTTTCACATTTTGCCAGCTCACAGTGTGGCACACTCATGTGAACTTCTGCTGCCCATAAGAATTGTGGGTAATGTAGTCCAGTGTTTTGCCCACATACTGCTCTGCCAGATGTTCATGTAAGCTGCAGGCTGCATGCTCATGCAGGCACCCTGAAGATTCTTAGTCCAGCACCTACCCATGCAGCTCTCACCACAGAGAACTATTGGAGGTACAATCTGCACATTTCCCCCTAGGCATCCCAGGTGTTCCAAGCAATTTTGTGCAGTATTCTGCTTGTACAGCCCACACCATGGAGGGCCATGGGAGTTCCAGGCTGCACATGCTCATGGGTAAGCTCAGGCACTCTAGGTAGTGAAGTCCAGTCCTCATTGCAGAGATCTTTTGGAGCTGTAGGCACCCAAGGTTCGTGGTTAGTGTAGTCTATTGTTTTGCCCATACATCCGTCACCCCAGAGGCTGGCAGTTGCATGCTACATGGATACCAGAGAACCCTGAGGATTGTGCCAGTGCAGTCTGGCATTCTGCTGCTCAGCCCTCACCATGAAGGACTTTGGAAGCTTTGGGCCATGTGCTTGCCCTGGAATCCCAAGGATCCTGGGTACTATAGCTCCATGACTGCCTGCCCAGCCCTCTCCACAGGACTGTGGAAGCTGTAGCAGTATGTTTTCCCAGGCACTCCAGGGATTCTGGGCAGTGCAGTCTGGCACAGTTATCACCACAGTGGCTCCTGGAACTGTCAGACAGCTCACTCCACTGTGTGTAGACTTGCCCAGAAATCTCTGGTATTGTCTATAAAACTCATAGTAACATAGTGGAAAGATCTCTTCAATACAGCCACCCTATTATTATCACATTGATACATAAACTTCTCAATATCTTTCAAGTACCTTAACACTGAAAACAGTCAGCCATAAAATTAAATAAAACAATGAGGTGGCATTAGTCCTTCCCCTCAGGCACTAGTGAGGATCCAGGTGTGGGGACCCCCACACCTCTTCTGCCTATCCTGAGTTTATGTCTCAGTGCTTCTCCTTAGTGTCCTGGGATTTCTCCCCATAAAATGTAGTTTAGCATATTATGATAATGAGCAGCCAAAACCACAATACAAAATACTATTATAAAATTAAATCTCACTAAAATATTACCTACAAAAGTCAAGAACATAGCAGAGCTTCTTTCTCACCACATGGGATAGTGGACAAGAGGCTTTTCCTCAGATGGGCTTCAGTTATCCCTAAACCACAGTGGCATCTCCACATGTCGATGCCAAGGGGAAGAAAACTCATGGAACACATGGTCCCTAGGTGTCCTCAGTCAAGGCATCTCCCTGTGAGGGTACCAAGGGGGCTCTACCACAACAGCCATGGCTCTAAGGTGTCTGCAGTCAAGGTCTTTTCCTGGATGGGTCTCAAGGTTAGAGTGAGAGTTACCTCACTGTGGACATGGCCCCCAGGTATCCCCAGCCACAGCATCTTCCTGTGTGGGTCTCAGGAGAAGGAAGCTTTTCTCACCACAGTCAAAGCCCTAAGGTGTCCACAGCCATGGTCTCCCCTGGTAGACCACAAGGGTGCCTTCACGGGGAGATGCCTTGGCTGAGGACACTTAGGGACGTCAGCCTAGGGCAGGTCTTGAAGATTAGAGTTACCTCAGTGTGGGTGGGCATAGGCCCCATGTGTCCCTAGTCATGCCATTTCCCATTTGAGACTTAAGGAAGCTTGCTGTGGGTTCTGGTAAGCAGAAGACTCAAGGGTATCAGAGAAAGTTACTCTGAGCACCCCCTGCTGGCCACTGTGGGCAGCTGAAGATGCTCAGTGCTCACTGTTCAGCAGTGGCCCTGCGCCCCCTGTGGCAGTCCTGGTGAAGTTCTTAAATTCATGGTTCTGATTTTTCTAGGCGATAATTTTGGAAATGAAACAGCAATAGAATCCACCATCCTATGTTTGATCATAAAGGATAAAGATAGAAAAAAACAAAATACATTATCCATAGGCAAAAGTCAGTTGATTTCTTATATATCAGCAATAGTATATAGGGAAAATTGGAATTTAAAAATGAGAATAAGAAAAAAATGATATCATTCCATTTAAAATAGCACCCCCAAAATTGAAAACTTTAAATGTTTTAAATTACAATTGAACTTTCAGTAAACCTTGAAACGCAATTTAAAGAAATCAAACAAAATATAAATACAGAGATATTCCTTGTTCAGTTCTTTACATAATCAAGATGAAATTCTCTCAAACTTGATCATCAGATTTCCAGCAAACTCTGAACATAGAATAGATGACACAGACTACAGAAGGACAAAGAACTCAGACATCTGTATCCCAACACCTGTCAGAAGCTGAATTAGTGAGGAAAGCATGATGTGGTGAAGGAATGCACATAGATGATGGAGATGAGTGGAGAGCCCCAAACACACCACTACATACAGGCATCTGATTTTGTCAAAGACAAAAAGCCTCCTTCAATGAAGAAAGGAGCATCTGCTACACAGACGGTGGTGGAGTGTTTGGAAACCATATGGGAGAACTGGACATAGAAACCCTTTAAGATGTTCAAAAAACCCACTCTAACAAGTCCATGGGCTTACGTTGAAAATGTAAAACTATAAAAATTGTAGTAGAAAATACTTATGACTGTGCTTCAGAGAAAATCCATGAAAGAATTGATAATGTGGACTTTACTAAAATTGAAATTATCACTGGGCATGGTGGTATATGCCTGTAGTCCCAATTAATACAGAGCCTGAGGCAACTTACAAAGACCCTGTCTCAAAGCACAAAAATTAAAAATGACTGGGAATGTAGCTCAATGGTAGAACACCCCTGGGTTCAATGCTTGGTACCAAAAATATTTTAATGAAAACGTCTACTCTGAAAAATTTATGTTAAGGGAACAAAAAGACAAGCCATAGAGTGGTGAAAATATTTGGAAAATACATATCTAAAGTGGACTTGTATCCTAAATATTATAAGAAACACAATCCAATTAAGAACAGGTGAAAATATGAACAGACAACTCACCAAAGAAGATATGAAAATGGCAAACAAGCACAGACATGCTGCTCAGCATCACCTGACAAGAGGGAAAATAACCCACACTGCTGTGATGGCCCCACGTGTTCACCCACACCGCTGTGATGGCCCCACGTGTTCACCCACAGTGCTGTGATGGCCCCACGTGTTCACCCACACCGCTGTGATGGTCCCAAGTGTTCACCCACACTGCTGTGATGGCCTCACATGTGTATTAAGTGGTTACAACCTTCTCCAATGCATCACTGATTGGAAGAGTAGAACCAGAACTCTCATTCATTGCTGGTGGAATGCACAATAGTTCATCACTTTTTAAAGGTTTAAGTTTTTTCCAGAGTTACAATGAGCACAGCATATGATCCAATATGAACTTAAGAATTTAGACATCTGTCTAGAGAATATGTCTTGTAAACATGTCTAAATACAGCATGCAAGGACACACAGAAGTTCTCTTCAGAGTGGCCAAATGCAGTAAGGAGCCAGGATGTGCCTCAATGGGTGAACGAATGACAGACCGGCAGTGCATTTGTGTCATGGAGCTCCTGGGACCTCTGGGCATCCCCAGGCCTCTGCTCTGGTCCACATGACCTGCCCTTTCCCTTTGAACCCCACCTTGGGGCAATGTGGGTTCTGTATGGAAACACCTGTAGATGCAGTTGATAAACTCAGGCTGAGGATGCAGTTGCTGCCTATGGAAAGAGATTTTTTAAAGTTGTAGATGCATTCATGAGTCTCAGGAAAACACAGGCACAACCCAAGTCTGCACCTTTGCCCATAGAAGCCTCCTGGGGAAGGACAGACAGACATGGAGGCAAATCCAGGACCACACTGGCCAGGGAGAGCCTGGGGGTGGCTGCCATTAGGGCCCCTGTGGCCCACTCTGATTATCAGGGAGCACTTTATGGTGCAGCTTCAAACCCCCATCCCAACTTTTAATTCCATCCCTTTCCACAGGTTGCAACTCAACTGCATTCTGAGCTTGGATTGTTTTACTTGACCTGTTTGGTGCTGCAGAGAGAGTGATGCCTCTGTCTAGTGCTGATGTAAAACCTCAGGACTCAGTGTCTGGTTGCTCCACAATGTGAGTTTGCACATTTAGGCTGAAAAGGAGCCCACCACCCCATGTCTTGATCTGAAAAGACGGTGCTATGGTTTGAATGCTTGCCCTCCACATTCCATGTGTTAGACACTCAATCCCAAAGTCCTGGAGTCCAGAAAGCCCAGGGCTGGACAAGCCACCTTTCACACCTCCTCCAGCTACCCCCTGGCCATCCACAGTTTGGAAGAGCCAAGATGTCCCTTTTAATCTCAGCAGGGAAGGTACCTCAGGAAGGCACAGAAGAGGATGCTCCACCTGGTCATGGTGTCTCACCTGTGTCCACTGGGTCCAACTGGCCCCTTAAGGAAGTGAGGATAAAACAGGCTGAGGGCCACAACCCTCTTCTCAAACACAATGAATTACAGTTTGATGGGCAATCCACCCTTGTCTACCCTCCCTCTGACTTCCACAGCCAGGCTTCCTCTTGGTAACTCAAGGGAGGTGCCCCATGGACACAGGATCTCAGAACTCAGCCCACACCCCACTCAGAAGGCTAACAGGGTGTAGGAGTGTGGTGTTGTGCACAGGTGGTGGGAAGGTGGTCAGCAGTGGAACACGCCCCTCTCTAGGGAAAGCTTCACTGTCCAGAAGTCACAGGGAGCTCCATTCTGATCTGTGACTGCCGAGCTGAAAAACCCAACCTGTAAGTCCTGAACACTTATCAAATGTTCCCTCAAACACAGGGAGCTGGCAACCATACTACTGGAGCATGGCAGCAGTTTCCTCTCAGCAGAAACCTTCAGGAAATTCTGGGGACCTCTTTTTTATTCACAATGAAGCTCGATAAGTTGTGTTGAAAAGCTGACAATCTGCACCTGCTCCTCATGGGATGCTTGCCTGGTTCCCAGGTACATTTCTGCCCAGGTGCCCCTGAAAGTTCAAACAGCATCCTGGCTCCCCAGAAAGCATCACAGGAGGCCTGACTTTTAGGCCACTGCACCCAGAAAACCAACCCAGCCTTACATGCAGAGGCACCTCTGCCAGGTTCCAAGGCCTGTCTCCCCCCTGGCACCTCCTGCTCCTGTGCAGGCCAGACTCTGAACTCTGAAGGGAACACAGCCCTGCAACAGCCCCACCTCAGCTCCCAGGTTGCTAACATCCAGCCGTGAGTCATCTGATCCTTGATAACCTCATCAGTTCATGTCAACACCAGCTGAGCCCTCCTCAGCCACACGCTCTGCATCAGGAGGAAAGAAGAAAACATGCAGTGCTCACAGGAAGACCACACGCTCTGCATCAGGAGGAAAGAAGAAAACATGCAGTGCTCACAGGAAGACCTCACCTTGCTGGAGGTGGGGCTGGCTCAGATGGCTCAGACATGGGGCCTGGATGGCAGATGGTGCTGGCGGCTGCTCTGGAGTCCTGGCAGGACAGTGTTGGGATGGGCTCCGCCTCAAGGCAGGTGACAGAATACTGCAGGCCTGCTTTGTAAACATTGGGATGGACTTTGTCTCTCTGACAAGATCACCCCACCAGCATTTCTCCACATTAGGAGTCATCCTAGGTGCTCAATGTGGATCCTGAATGCTGTCTTCTCTCAGTGTCCAATGCTGTACATGGTGTTTGTTAAGAAGGAAATGTGGGCCAGGCATGGGGGCACACACCTGTAATCCCAGTGACTCAGGAGGGTTGCAAGTTCAAAGCCAGCCTCAGCAAAAGTGAGGCTCTAAGCAACTCAGTGAGACCCTGTCCCTAAATAAAATACAAAATAGGACTGGGGATGTGTCTCAGTGGTCGAGTGGCCCTGAGTTCAATCCCCAGTGCCCCCCTCCAACAAAAAAAGAGGGAAATATGACATACTGTGAGTAGGGTTGCTCCATGAGTCATAAGGCAGCTGACAATAGGGTGTCAGAGCAACTTCATGGAGGTGGATCAGTGGCCACATGTGAAGGAGATGGTGAAGGATGGGCCTGGGGTATGATGGAGATGGAAGGTCATCAGGACCAAGTCAGGGAGCAGGAGGGAGAGCAGGGACAGTCACTCAGGACAACAGTGACTCCTAAACATGTCAACACATGCCGACACGTGGCCAGTCATTGCACTCCTGATGCGCACCAGGGCAATCAAAGTGAGTGTGCAGAGCACACACATACAGGAATGTTCACAGCAGACTTCTTTGTGATATCCTAACCACCAAAATGCAAATGTCATCCACAGGAGGACAGATAAACAATGGTCATCCACCCCAGGGACATGGGTGGCTCTGAGGCATCTGTCCCACGCTGGCCTCTAGCCATCAGGGCAACAGCAAGTTCATCTGTGTTCAAATAATAAGGCTGTTTCACCAAGCAGAGCATGTGATGGGGGCTGCTGCCCCTTCCATACATTTTCCCTAATTCTGCCCTCACTGAGCACCTGCCATGGGTCCCCAAGTCTTCAGCTCCAAGATTAGGGGATGCCTCTATCCCAGGGACCTAGTCCTGGTGGCCCCTAATGGAGAGAGGACAAGTGTGGTGGTGGTGACCACCTCCTCTCCAGAGACTCCCAAACCACTTTATCACATTCCTCCACCCCACCCCCTGTCTCTGCAGTCCCCTCACCTGTTTTCCCAGCCTGGAGACGTTGGTCATAATCTCTCCACAGAAGACCCCTGACCACCTCTGAAATCCCAGAGACCTTGGTCATAATCTCTCCACAGAGGACTCCAAACCACCCCACCACTCTGTCCACCATCTCTGTGGTCTCCTAACAGTTCCCCCATCTCTGAGCCTGGTCTTTCTCTCGAAAGAAGACCCCAGATGACCCCACAACAATGTCCAAGCCATCTCTGCAGTCCCCCAGAAACCTTGGTAATCTCTGCTCCATCTGCAGCAGTTCATAGCCCTGCACACCAACTGAAAGAAGGGATTCCCACATCTGCTTTCATGTTTGGGATGTTCTTTCACTTCAGACCAGAAGTTTGTGTTTCCTGTTATCAAAGAACGCAATTTCCCTGGCTCTCCAACTATAGTTGAGAGCCATGCAAATCCTGCCATTGTAGAACTCCACCTTCCTGAATCTTCTTGTAGAACCCAGGAGACCAGTGAGTCCTGCCATCAATATAACCCCAATTCCTTGCTTTTAATAGACCTGTGAGTGTTAGCATCACTCACACCTGGTTAGCTGCCTCTTCACAAAGAGCTCCGAAGCCTCAGGAGACCTTCCAGTGTAGAACCGTTTCTTGGCACTCCATGAAGAGCTAAATTCAGTGTTACACTGAATTTAGGAAGTCAAGTTTTTGTCTCATGAACTCAAGGAATGAAATCCACAGACACATGGGTGAGAGCAGAGCAACAGGTTTATTACAGTAATAGAAAGCAGAGCTCCTGAAGGGGACAGGTCTGAGAGAGGGCAGCCAATGGGTGTCTGTTGTCTAGGGGTATTTAAGGGCATACCTGATGAATGAACCCAGTGGACTGATGGGGTGAAGAGTGCTAGCATGGACCAATCAAGCTCAAACTCTGGGTTTACTGAGCCAATTAGAAATGCATAATTTCAATACATTATTTACATACTTAAGAAGATGGCTCTCACCTGTTATTTTTTGACACTTGTTAGAGGAAGCATTTCAGGTAGGGTCTGCTTGTGGTTGACCATTGCTGTGGGTAAGGACAAGGGCAAATAAGGAAGTGGTGTTGTTGTTGCAGCTGTGAGGAATGGAAGCAGTTATTACAGGTCACAAGAAGGTATGAAGTAGCAAGTCACAGGATGTATTTCAGATCAATGTCTCTTTTCAAGGTGACATGATGTCCCTCTGCCCTCCTGTCCTTCTCCAAGGCCCTTATCCACCGACTATGGGAGATCTATCTTCCTGCCTTATCATGGCATCTTTCCATGATAGACTCCAGTTCCCTGCTCTGCACATAGATCTCAGTATTCCTGCAAGTCCTGCCAGCATAGAAACCCAGCTCCATGGCACTACACAAATACTCTTTCATCTTTGTGAATCCTACTATCATAGAATGTCCATTTCCTATCTCTCCACAGAGTCCAGGAGACATGTAAATGCTGTGTTCATTAAATAGCGAGGTCCCTGCCTCTTAACATATATCTCAGGAGCTATGTGTATCCTGCCATCAATAAAACCCCTGTTCTATTGCTCCTCACAAGAAATCCACCATTCCCGAGAATCCTGCCTCCAGAGAAAGCCAGTTCCTGAATCTCCAATAAGAACCCAGAGCATTGTGTATCTGGCCATCAGAATCACATTTCTTTGGGCTGGCAATCCTGCAAGACCTGACATCATAGACTCTCAGGTCCTTGAGAATTTCACATAAATCCCAACTGTCCTTTGGAATGTGACATCATAAAAACACAGTTCCCTCTGTCTCCAGCAGAGGCCAACAAACCTGCAATTCTTGCCATTATGGATCCACAGTTCTCTGGTTCTCCAAGTATAGCCAGAAGTCTTGGGAGGTGGAGTCCTGCCATCCAAGAACACAAGATTCCCAACTCTTCATATAAAGCACCACCATCCATGGTGTCCCACCATCACAGACACCAGTACTTTTTTTTTTTTTCCATGTAGATATCAACAGCCTTGCATGTATTGCCATCATAGAAGCCTAGTTCCCTAGCTCTTCACACAGATCCCAGGAGTGTTGGGAGTTTTGCCATCAATGAGACTGGGTTGCTTGTCTGTCCATTTAAAAACCTATTCCCTGGATCACCTAGTTAAACTCAATGGTCCTGCAAATACTTCCTTTATTAGTAAAAAACATAATAAGTAAATATAGTTGCCTGTCTCTCCACATAAAATTCAGCAGCCCTATGAGCACAAGCATAAATATACATGCAATTACATGGCTTTCCACTGTCAGCCTAGCGTCCCTGCAAATCCTGCTGTTACAGTACCCCAGTCACATGGCATTGAGTAAAGAAAGCACTCCTGACCATTCTGCCATCATATAAAGAAGCTCCTTGCTGTCCACTCTGTTGGCAGTACTCTCAGTGCTGCTGATCTGAGAATGCCAACTATATGCCTCTCCACAATGAGCTTCCCTACACATCATTCCAATTATATTACCCATATTCCATGTCACTCCAAGGAGAGTCCATCTATGCTGATAATTCTACCATTAATAATACCAAGTTTTCTGGTTCTCCTCATAGAGATTACCAGCACTGTGGGTCCAGTCACTGTAGAACCCATCTCCTGGTTCTCCACTGAGCACCAACAATCCTCTGGATCCTTGTATCATAGAACCCAGATCCCTGGGATTTCCACATAAATTCCAGGATTCCTGAAATAATAGAAAACCAGCTCCCTGACTCTCCACGTGGAGCCTACCTGACCTGGGTGTCCTGGATGTCCAGGACCCAGTCTCCTGGATGTCCACATACAGTCGATCAGATTTGTGATTGCTGCCATCATAGAACGTTTGTTCCCTGGCATTAAACTAGAATCCAATGGCCCTGGGAATCCTACCATCATAAAATCCAATTTACCTTGCTGTTCACAAGAATCAAGCAGTTTTGAAAACCCTGCCATCACTGAACTCCAGTTCTATTTATCTCCATTTAGACCCTAGAACCGTTATGAGACCTGCCATAGTAAAACATGGATAAAAGCAGCCTTGTGAGCCCTCCCATCATAGAACCACAACTTCCTGATTTGAACAGAGAAAATCAGTCCTACCATCTTAAAACTCCAGGTCCCTCCATCTCCAAAGGAACTCCTGCTAGTTCTGCATCATAAAATCCCATTTCCCTGGCTTTCCAAGTAGGACCCAGAAACATTGCAAGAATTATAATTGTCAAACCCTTGTTCCCTAGATCTTCATGTAGATTCAAGTATCTCTAGATTTCCTATTATCATAGAGTCCAGTTGGTTAGTCTCCTCAAAGTCTACAATAGACCCAGGAGTCCGGCTATTATAGAGCACCAATCATGTGGTTCTGCAAGTAATGTCCAGTATCCCTACTTTGTTACATAACAGCATGGTGTGTGAGGTCAGGTTGAAAGCATGGGAATAAAAAAAATCATACAGACACAAACTCAGAGAGCAGAGAGGGGCAATTACATAGCAGGGTGACTATAGTCATTAATAATGCACTATGTATTCCAAGGCAAGAAAGTATTCTCAATTTTATCCCCATAGCAGTGAAAATTATTTGAGGTGAAAGATGTGCTAATTACTGATTAGATTATATCATACAAACATATATTTGTGATGTTAAAGCATTACACACATGTGCAGCTACTTAATTTCCAGGTCAGATCACTTTACATGCTCACTTTACACAGGGTAATGTTTCTTTTAGTAATAATATGGAAGCAAGAGCAAAAGAAAAACTGATAGGCAAGAGAGAAAGAGAAAATACATCACCTGACTGGGGAAACACCAGCACCTGAAGCCGTGTAGAGACCGAGGTCTTATTCCCAGGAGGGGTCCTAAAATACAAGGTACAGCAAAGAAATCTCCATTCTAACCACCTGCCTGACCTAGCAAGCCCTTCAAGGAGAGTTCATGACTCCACAAGGACTGGTCAGATCCGTGAAGGAAGGAAATGATAGTGAATGACTGTCCTCATGAGTCAGTGGGCCAAACCCATGGAGGAGTCAGCATTCCTTGGATGTTCCATCAAGGATGTGCAAAGACCCCATGGGCACATGGACAGGGAAGTTCTTCAATATTTTCCCCAGCCCTTTAGTACTGAAACTTCCCTCTGAGCCCCAGAAATAGTTAAATTCTTACACATCATGAGAGGACATGGAGTAGAGATGAGAATGAAAGTCCCAGTCATACCCCTTGCAAGAAGAGAATGGCTGCAATGACCACGTATCTGAAAATGAAGCTCAGGGACCACGCATGCACCTCTGCTTCCACAGCGAGTACCCTTACCACGCAGGCACCACTGCTTCCACAGAGAGTCCCCTTACCATGCAGGTGCCACTGCTTCCACAGCGAGTCCCCTTACCACGCAGGCGCCACTGCTTCCACAGCGAGTCCCCTTACCACACAGGGGACTCGCTTACCACGCATGCACCACTGCTTCCACAGCGAGTCCCCTTACCACGCAGGCACCACTGCTTCCACAGAGTCCCCTTACCACGCAGGCACCACTGCTTCCACAGCAAGTGACCTGACCACACATGCACCACTGCTTCCACAGTGAGTCCCCTTACCACGCAGGCACCACTGCTTCCACAGTGAGTCCCCTTACCACGCAGGCACCACTGCTTCCACAGCGAGTCCCCTTACCACGCAGGCACCACTGCTTCCACAGCGAGTCCCCTTACCACACAGGCACCACTGCTTCCACAGTGAGTCCCCTTACCATGCAGGCACCACTGCTTCCACAGAGAGTCCCCTTACCACGCAGGCACCACTGCTTCCACAGTGAGTGACCTGACCACACATGCACCACTGCTTCCACAGCGAGTCCCTTTACCACGCATGCACCACTGCTTCCACAGCGAGTCCCCTTGCCATGCATGCACCACTGCTTCCACAGCAAGTCCCCTTGCCATGCATGCACCATGCTTCCACAGCGAGTCCCCTTACCACACATGCACCACTGCTTCCACAGCGAGTCCTCTTACCACGCATGCACCACTGCTTCCACAGCGAGTCCCCTGACCACACATGCACCACTACTTCCACAGCGAGTCCCCTTGCCACGCAGGCACCACTGCTTCCACAGCGAGTCCCCTTACCGTGCATGCACCACTGCTTCCACAGCGAGTCCTCTGAGCATGCATGCACCACTTCTTCCACAGCGAGTCCCCTTACCCATGGAAGTCATCATTAGATTGCAATATTCATAAATCCAAATCAACTTAAATGAAGTCAACGTTTGTGGGTACTTAGCTGGAGAAAATATAGGGTGATTTGGGGTGGGTTTTTAGTTTCTGAACAGGACTTGTAGATAGTCTAGTGGCTCATTTGAATAAAAATTTTTGGGGGGGGGTGCTGGGGATTGAACCCAGGGCCTTGTGCTTACAAGGCAAGCACTCTACCAACTGAGTTATCTCCCCAGCCCCAAAATTTTGTTTCTCCTTGTGTGGTGGCATGTGCTCCTGTAAGAAAGGACAGGTTTAGTTTATGTATCTTATAAGGACTGAGTTGTACAGAAGCTTTGGGAGACCATGTCGTACACCCTCTATTTGTACACAATGCAAAAAGCACTATAAATTATAAAACAGAATAAGAGAGGCATTTGAAACTCAAACAATACCTAATGAAATAAATTCTGTGGGAGTTTTAAATGTCCTGAGTATATCCCACAATTTTATACTCGTTTCTGGTTATACTTCCCTGCGGGGTGTCCAAGACTAAACAGGTGGTCCTCTCTTGGGCTGTTTCTTTAAGTTGTTGGAGATTACTCAAGTCTCCACAGGGGTTACTCTTAGGGAGTTAGTTCATGAAGAACTGCTTGGCTTCTTCAGTCTTCTTTTCTCTACCACTTAGACTTTCCAAGAGCCAGGGTGGGTCAGTGTCCTACTGACCACATGGCTTCCCATGGAAGCAGAGAGAATATTTCCCTCTTCAATAACCTTCCTTTTCACAGAATATGTACTGTTGGCTCCCAGTCACTGGGTCTTCACAATCCCCATGCTTGGGAGATTGTATGACTCTCTAGTTGTAGGGCCTATAGGAGTACTGCCACTCTGTAAGGTAAGTTGTTAAAGTTGAAATTCAAGATGTGGATGTCTGATGCTTATTTTCATATCCCTATATCATTCCTATAACTCTCTTAATTTCTCCATTACTACAAACACGAAAAAATACTTACAGAGCTGATTTTTGCAAATAATACTTCCCAAGTAAAGTTTGAATAACATGTGTAAAAAGAATTAATGGAGATGTTATGGCAGTATTTACCCAACAGTATGTTTTACTGTTACCTAGACCCTTTAATAAAGTAGAACTGTGTGATACCTGTGACATAGTGGCAGGACCCATTACGTGACAGTGTTATTTCAACAAACATTTACTTTTATTTGATTACAAATTGCAGACATAATGTGAATACAAGTAAAAATTCACTGAAAGCTGGGCATGGCGGCCCATGCCTGTAATCTTTGGCAGACTGAGGAAGGACTTTCACAAGTTCAAATCCAGCCTCAGTGACCTAGCAAGGCCCTAAGCAACTCAGTGAGACTATCTCAAAATAAAAAATAACAAAGGGCTGGGATGTGCCTCAGTGGTTATGCATCCCTAAGTTCAATACATGGTACAAAAAATGGAAATTAGAAAATTAAAATTCAGTACAAAATCCAAAAAATAGGTTTTTTAAAGATGCACACAACAGTATGTTTTGACACATTACACACACTGGGAGTATGACTTATTAGGATCCCATCCTTGTGGTTTTCATCATGGGATTCATTGTGGTATATTCATATATGGACATAGGAAAGTTCTGCCCAATTTGTTCTACTGTCTCTCCCATTCCCATCCCTTCTCCCTTCCCTTCATTGCCCTAATTCACTAGACTTCTATTCTCCTCCCAAACCACCCCTTTTTGTGTGTTAGCATCCACACAGAGGACAGAACATTCAGCCTTTGGATGTCTGGGACTGGTTTATTTCACAGTATGACTATCTCTAGGTCCATTCATTTACCACCAAGTCATAAAGTCATTCTTTTTTATGGCTGAGTAATATTCCATTGTGCATCTATTCCACCTTTTCTTTATTCATTCATCTGTTGAGGGCACCTAGTTTGGTTTCACAGCTTAGCTATTGTGAACTGAACTGCTATAAACATTAATGTGGATGTATAACTGTAGTATGCTGATTTTATACCAAGGAGTGGGATTATTTTAGTCAGCGTTTTTGGTGCTGTGACTACCTGACAACAACACTTTTCAAGGAGAAGTTTACTTGGGGGCTCACAGTTTCAGAGATCTCAATCCACAGATGGCAGACTCCATTCCTTGGGGCTCAAGGTGAGGCAGAACATCATGGCAGAAGGGTGAGGTGGGGGGAAGAAACTCACATGATGATCAAAAGGCAGATGCAAAATATATAACCTAAGGAAGTCCCCAATGACCCATCTCTTCCAGTCAAATCCTACCTGACTTCAGTTTCCACTCAGTGAATTACCATCAGGGAATTAATTCACTGATTGGGTTAAAGTTCTCCTAACTCAATCATTTCTCCTGTAAACCTTCTTGCATCATCTCATATGTGAGCTTTTGGGGATGCCTCACATCCAAACCATAACACTCTGCACCTGACCAGCCAAAGCTCATGACCATCTCACAATGCAAAATACATTTAGTCCATTACCAAAAGTTCCCATAGTATCAACATTTCCAAGACTGCCCAAAAGTTCAAGTCCAAAGTCTCCTGAGACTCGGGGCAAATTCACAGCATGAGTACCTATAAAATTCAAAAGCAATTTACAAGTATCCAATATATAAAGGCACAGAGTGAACACTTCCATTCAGAAAAATGGGGGCCTAGAAAGAAGGGATAGGACCAAAGCAAGACCTAAATCCAGCTTGGCAAACAAGTCCTGTAGTTCTGTGCCCAGCATCTGGAGCACATGGCGTGTGTCCTCTCAAAAGGGCTTGTGTAGCTCTGCCCCATGGCCTTGTTGCTTGTAGCCTAAGAGGCTTTTCTGTTGGTTCATCTGCTTCATTCCTGCAGATTTCCTCAGTGGATTTTCCATGATTAGTTACATTTCTTAATCTTGGGAGTCTCCACTGCAGCTTTGGCTTCCTCCTCACATCTGCATGCATGGCCCTCTCAGGGGTGCCCACAGGAACTCTGACCCTGCTGCACTTTGCCTGGCCTCCCAGGCCTCCCTTTGAAATCTTGGTGGAAGTCTCCATCTCATCCCAACTCCAGCATCCTGCATTTCGGTACAATAAGCATGATTGGTTGATGCCAAGGTCTGTCATCATCTGGAGAAGCAGGCAAGCCTCCAGGCACCCTGGTTGCAGAAGACTTGGAGTACCTAGGAGACTAAGCACATTGAAAAAACTTCCTAGGCCCCCTGGGGAAGGGTACCCCAGTGGTCTCTTCTTAACAGAATTTTTACTTTTATTCTCTTGAGTCTGAGATGGTGGTCTTACCAATTCATGGGATGCCCTCAAGTCATCTTTCTTGTAGTCTCTGGGAAAAGTCTTCAGTGTTTCTTCAGTGGGAAGTAAGGTCTTTAACAACTGTAACTTCCTTAGCCCCAGTTTTATCCCCTCCTTTAAAGTTCAAGTTTTTGAACTTTTTCTGCTCCTGAATATTACAATAAACTTGGCTATAGCCACTAGCAATACCCACACTACTTCCTGAATGGCATGCTTCCTAGTTTTTAGTTAGTCTTTTTGAGAAACTCAGTTCCTATGCAAACATGATGGAAAGTTGGGCCTCCATTTTCTCTTAGTAGGCACGGGGACTCTGTTCTAATGCACAGAGTCCCTAGGCATTCCAGTCACTTTGACTTGTGTGCAGGGTGAGATAGGGGATAAATTTCATTCTGCTACATATGAATTTCCAGTTTTCTCAGCACCATTTGTTGAAGAAGCTATCTTTTCTCCAATGGATGTTTATGGCACCTTTGTCTAGTATAAGATAACTGTATGTATGTGGGTTTGCCTCCATGTCTTCTACTCTGTTCCTTTAGTTTTCATCTGTTTGGGTGCCAATACCATATTGTTTTTGTTATAGCTCTGTGGTATATTTTAAGACCAGGTATTTTGATGCCTCCTGGTTTGCTTTTCATGTGAAGAATTGCTTTGGCTATTCAGGGCCTCTTGTTTATCCAGATGAGTTTCATGACTGCTTTTTCTGTATCTATGAAGACATCATCAGAATATTAATAGAAATTGCATTCAATCTGTGTAGAGTTTTTGGTAGCAGAGCCATTTTGACAAGACTATCCAAGAATATGGGTAATCTTTCCATCCTCTAAGGTCTTCAATTTCTTTCATTAGTGTTCTGTAGTTGTCATTGTAAAGATCTCTCACCTCTTATTAGATTGATTCCCTATTTTATTTTTTGTAGGTTACTTTTTGTAGGTTATTTTTTGTAGGAGTGGGATAGTTTTCCTAATTTCTTTCACTTGATTAATAATGGATGTGCAAGAAGACAATTAATTTATGGGTGCTAATTTTATATCCAGCTACTTTGCTGAAATAATTTATGAGTACCAGAAGTTTTCGGGTGAAACTTTTTCTGTCTTCTAAATATAGGGTCATATCATCGGCAATAGGGATTGTTTGATCTCTTCCTATTCATATCCCTTTAATTTCTTTCTTTTGCCTAATTGTTCTCACTAGAGTTTCGAGGAATATGTTGAATAGAAATGGTGAAAGAAGGCATTCCTGACTTGGTCCAATTTGCAGGATGCTTTCAATTTTTCTTCACTTAGAATGATGTTGGCCTTGGGTTTAACATACATACCTTTTACAATATTGAGGTATGGTCCTACTATTTCCCTCATTTTCCTAGTGTTTTGAACAGGAATAGATGCTGCGTTTGGTGAAATACTTTTTCTCCATCTGTTGAGATAATCATGACTCTTGTCTTTACGTCTTCTGATGTGATGAATTACATTTATTGATTTCAATAGCTGAAGCAACCTTGAATCCATGGGAGGAACACCACTTGATCATGGTGCACTAGGTTTTAAATGTTTTTGTATGCAGTTTGCCAGAATTTTATTAAGAATTACTGCATCTATGTCCACCAGGAATTTGGATCTGAAGTTTTCTTTCCTTGATGTATCTTTGTCTGGTTTGGGCATCAGGGCAATACTAGCTTCATAGAAAGAGTTTGGAAGGGTTCCCTCATTTTCTATTTCACAAAATGATTTGAGGAGGATTGGTGTTATTTTTTCTTTGAAGGCCTGGTAGAGCTTTTCTTCATAGGTAGGTTTTTGATAGCATATTCAATTTCATTGATGGAAACTAATCTCTTTGAAATTTCTATGTCCTCCATTTTGATTCATTTTGGGTAGGGTATATAAGAATTCTAGAAGTCTATCATATACAAATTTATCAGTTTTCAAGATTTTCTATTTTATTGGAATTCAAATTTTTGGAATAGTTTTTCATTATCATCTATATTTCAGTAGTGTCTGTGATGATATTTCATTATTCATCACAATTTTAATAATTTGAAATTGTTACCTCTTTCTCTTGATTAGTTTGGTTTTTCAATTTTGCTCTTTTCCAGGAATGAACTTTTTGTTTCATTGGTTTGTTTCAATTTCATTGATTTTTGGCTGATTTTAATTATTTCCTCTATTGTACTGCATTTGGTTTTGATTTGTTCTTCTCTTTCTAGACCTGTGAGGTATGTTAGGCTAACTTTTTTTGTGACTTTGTATTTTTAATGAATGAGTTCCTCCTTTGCTCCTTTTTGATTTTACTTTTTTTTCTTCCTCATGAAATATTTTACTGAATGTTTTGTCATGCAGGCTTTCTGGTTGTGGATTCCTTTATTTAACATGGAAGGTTTTTATTTTATCATCAATTCTGAAGCTAAATTTTACAGCATATAGTATCCTTGGCTAGCATACACTTTCTTTCAGAGATTGGTATATATTATTCCAAGACCTGCCAGCTTTAAGTATGAGGGTTGAGAAATCAGCTGAGGTCTGGATTGGTTGCCCTCTAAATGCAACCTGTTCTTTTTCTCTGGCAGCCTTTAAAAAAAATCTATCATACTGTACATTAGGCATTTTCATGAGCCTTGGTGAGTTTGTTATAATTTTGCATATTTGGGCTCCTGTGTGCATTTTGTATTTGATTTTTCCATTTCATTCTTAAGGTTTGGGAAATCTTCAGGTATATTTCATTGAAAACCTTGTGCATTCCTTCCGTCTTTATCTGAGTGTTCATCTACCCCCAATAAATCTTATATTTGGTCTTTTTGTGTTTGCCCATATTTCTTGGAAGTTCTGTTCATTGCCTCAACATCTTTTCTCCATGGTCAACTTTATTTTCAAAATCTTATATTTTGTATTTGTGAAACCCTATCTTCCAAATAGCCTAGTCTGCTGGTGGTACTTTCCATTGTTATTGTTTTATTGATTCTGTAATTCTGAGGATTTCTGCTTGATTTTTTTCAGAATTTCTCTTTATTGATCTTTCACTTCCTGTATTTTCTCTCTGGTTTCACTCTTTATATAGTCCTTTACCTCACAGATCACTTCAACTATGAACTTTCTAAAACCCTTGTCTGACATTTCTTCCACTGTAATGTTGAAGGTTTCTGCTATTGAAGTATTATGCTTTATTTGGGACAGTCTATCCCCTTGTTTTTTCATATTGTTTGTGTGCCTACCCATCTAACAGTATGGATTGGAGGCAGTAGAGTTTCCACCCTGTGGACTTATAGTGCCCCTGAATGTTTCCAGTACCCCACAGTTTAGGGGGATACACATAACAACCACTGCAAACAATATACAGCATTAAATCAAACAGTTCCTGCTATAAAATCTACAAAGTTGTCACAATGAACAGAAATGATGTGATCAGTTGTTGTTTACTATTTCAAGTGGTGAACAGGGAGAGGATGGAAGAGATGTAGGATGGGATGAGTATGAGAGAGAACAGAAAATAGAAGTAAAAAAATTAAAGGAAGAATGAAAGAGAAAAATAGAGTTTGTGAGCAGAAGAGTCTCAATGGAAACAGATAAGCAAGAAAAATATGTAAAATAGAACTAAAAATAATTTAAAACTAAAGGAATACAAAACAAAACAAATATACTAATCAAACATCCTAACCTTCAAAATGCTTAATCATGAAAAATAACTGCCTTCAGAAGATGCTAGAAATGAGGAAAATAGACAACTATGCATAGGTACATGTATAAGTGTCAATGAACCACTCAGGTCCCATTAAAGAGAAAAGAAAAATTTTCAACATTTCAGTGAAAACAAAGAATTGCTTCCATTGTAGTTAAAAAAAAATTATTGGCTTCCCACCTCAGCAGTGTTTGATGAGATGGAAAGGGGTGTGAACTTTGCTTCACACACAGGTTGGGGTCACTGGAGTGTGAGAGGAGATCCCGAAGTTGGAGATCCTGGAAGTGGGATTTAGGCTTGACCTGATGATTTTCAATCAGTGCACCTCTGGAGTTCCAGCAGTTGCTGGCCCATCATGGGGCACTGCACCCCAGAAATCACCCTCTGACACCCACCAACCCCTGGTCTCTAAGGCTGTCTCCAAACTCAATCATCTCCATGCCTGCACTTTGAATTCCTGGGGAGATGTCTCTCCCAGCTGGTCCTGTGAGCTGCTGGACTCAAGGGGGGAAGAGCTGGATGGGTTTCCAAGACCTGTATTACCCTGTAAAAAATTACCTATAAAACCCTCTCCATGTTTGATTTTCTCCTGACACTCATGCCACTCTCCATGTCATGCAGTGTGCATTTGCCAGGACTGTTTGCCCAGGTTGGGTTTGCCTGGAATTGGCACCCTGAGGTGCCAGCTCCCACAGCAGAGATGCAAAATGCCTCCTTACTCTGTCCCCTGCAGGCAGCTGACGGGATGTGGCTTCTTTCCCACACTAACACGTTGTGCAACATGCCTTTCAAGTTAGTCCAGCAGTGACTATGTTCTCTTATCTCTATGCTCCCAAACACACCACAGGCCTCCTAAAAATGTGGGTTCTTTTAATAACCCTATCCCTCTTGATCTTCTTGCAGAGGGTCCATTTCAGCTGGTGCTGGGGATTTCATCTGTATTTTATTGAATCCAACCTCCTGAGCACCCCCGCTGTTTTGAATGTCCAGTATTAACTCCCAGTAATGTCCCTATTTTTCATACATCTTGCAGAGAAGCTGCCTCTCTTGGTTTCAAGCCACAAAGCAGCCAGAAAAGTGATATCCTCTATTCCACCATCTGGAAATCCCCCCCCCCAATTAGATTTCTGATATAAACAACTATGATAATCATGTTTTCTCCAGATTTCAGGTGAGGGTTATTTGATAATGTTTGATTTAAATAAGCTAATATCCTTTCAGTGATCATCTATCTGCACTATACAATTTCTGTGAGGATTTCATTATTTCTACATCAGTCAATGATGTTTAATAAATTTTAAGCAAAACTTAATTCAATTACCCATTTTCTTTATTAAAGTGATTCCTCTCAATAATCCTCATACACATCAAGATATGTCATATACATAAAGACTTTAGTATATTTTTATGTTCGAAAAGAATTTTTACTTTAAATATTTTTCTGTTATCAAAGGTATATATTTTGAACAAATGTTATTCCACATTCACTACATGTATGAAGTTTCATATTTTGAAGAATGTTTGGAATTTGATTAAAGGCTTGGATACATTACTTACATATTTAAGGTTTCTATGCACTACGAAGTCTTCAGTTCTTAGTAATGTTTGAACAATGGCTAAAAGCTTTGCGACAATTTTTCCACTTGTACCCTCAAAGTATGAATTTTCAGGGGTGGAACAAGATGTGAATGAACAACTGTTGGGGACTTTGTCACTTTTTTTACATTTCTATTTCTATTTGCTATGATTCCTCTGGCATGGAATGTGAGTTGAACCATCCTTAGTGTCACTGGCAAAATGATTCATTTGCAAATGTCCTCTCCAGTATGATCTTCAATCAAAACCTTTGCCACATTCTTTACGATGGTATGGCTTCTCTCTAGTATGAATTCTCTGGTGGTCAATAAGATATGATCTTTGGTTAAGACCTTTGCCACATCCTCCACATTTGTAGGGCTTCTCTCCAGTATGAACACTGTGATGTGAAGTAAGTTTTTGCATTTCCTTAAAAGTTTTGTTTCATTATTTACATTTGTAGGACTTCTCTCTAATATGAATTTTCTGGTGTTCTTTAAGATGTGCTCTTTGCTTAAAACCTTTGCCACATCCTTCACATGTGTAGGGTTTCTCTCCAGTATGAAATCTCTGGTGTATCCTAAGGTTTGATCTGTAACTAAAACCTTTGCCACATTCTTCACAGTTGTAGGGCTTCTCTCCAGTATGAAGTTTCTGGTGTTCCTTAAGATATGATCTTTGTTGAAAACCTTTGCCACATTCTTCACAGTTGTAGGGCTTCTCTCCAGTATGAATTTTCTGGTGTTCTTTAAGATATGATCTTTGTTTAAAACCTTTGCCACATTCCTCACATGTGTGGGGCTTCTCTCCAGAATGAATTTTGAGGTGTTGAGTAAGGCTTCCTCTTTGGCTAAAAGCTTTGCCACATTCTTCACACGTGTAGGGCCGCTCTCCAGTATGAATTCTCTGGTGTAGAGTAAGGTTTGATCTGTAACTAAAACCTTTGCCACATTCTTCACAGTTGTAGGGCCACTCTCCAGTATGAATTTTCTGGTGTTCCTTAAGATATGATCTTTGTTTAAAAGCTTTGCCACATTCTTCACAGTTGTAGGGTCGATCTCCAGTATGAATTTTCTGGTGTTCCTTAAGATATGATCTTTGTTTAAAAGCTTTGCCACATTCTTCACAGTTGTAGGGTCGATCTCCAGTATGAATTTTCTGGTGCTCCTTAAAAGATGATCTTTGTTTAAAACCTTTGCCACACTCCTCACATGTGTAGGGCCGCTCTCCAGTATGAATTCTCTCGTGCAGAGTAAGCTTTGAGCTTTGATAAAAACTTTTTCCACATTCTTCACATTTGTAGGGCCGTTCTCCAGTATGAATTCTCTGGTGTACAGTACAGCTTGCTCTTTGACTAAAAGCTTTGCCACATTCTTCACATTTGTAGGGCCTCTCTCCTGTATGAATTCTCTGGTGTCCAGTAAGCAATGATCTTATATGAAAATCTTTGCCACATTCTTCACAGTTGTACTTCTTCTTTCCAGCATGAGTACTTTGGTGTTGAGTAAGGACTGAAAAATTCTTTAAGGCTTTGGCACATTCCTTACATTTGTAGGATCTATCTCCAGTACAAAGTATCTGGTGTTGAGTATCACGTGAGCTTTTTTTTTTGTCACTTCTATGCCACCTGAGATGTTTAGAAAGGGTTGAACAATTGTTAATGGCTTTGCCACATTCTTTACACTTGCAGAGCTTCACTCCAGCATGAATTCTCTGATGCTTAACAGGGGGTGATTGTTGTTTAAAAATTCTGCCACATTCTTCAAATTTGTAGGGCTTATCACTGCCATGGTATCTATGGGGTTTAGAAAGGTTTGAACAATGAAATGCTTTAATACATTCTTTAAATTCATAGGACTCCCTTCCAGTATGAATTCTCTTCTATTGAGTAAGTTTTGCAATTTGATTAAGTGCTCCTTTACATACCTTACACTTGCAAGGCTTGTTTTGCCTGTGAATTATTTGGATGGGTAGTTAAGCTCAGAGCATTGAAATAAGACTTTCCCCCATTGTTCATCTTTGTAAAGGTGAGCATATTGATGATTTCTGGCATTGCAACCAATACTAAGGTTTTTATGAGTTTCCCTATATTCAGAATTTCTACCACCAATATAAACATACTGGTAACTAATCAGGGTAGAGACCTGGCTAGAGATGTTTCATTACGTATGTAGCATACTTTCCAGAAATCTATATCTGAATATTTATTAAGCAATAGTAGGTAAGAACCTCCCCACAATAATTAAAATTTTATGTTTGGGCACAAGGAGAAATTATTTTTTTTATTGAAGAATAATGGACATTTTGTAAAGACACTCTCAAAAGGAGCACTTTTAGAAACTTGTCCTTTACTTTTAAATGTCTCCTCTATACAAATGTTTGACTAAAAGTTTAACTCAATGCTACATTTGAAATTGGTCAAGTTAAAAATTTAAGCATGGGCTAGATCTCTTTTCATATTTTCAACATTTCCTTTCAGAGAAAATATATGCTTCAAAAACTGCGGTAGATATAGTTTTAAAGACATACATAGCTCCTAGAGTAACTGGCATAAATTGAATTCTTTTCTGAGAATTGAATTTTCTTGATGTCTGTGGGCAATGAAGATTTCATTATGAGTAGTCACTGCTAATTGGTTTTGTCCCTTGTAATATGATTTCTAACCTTCACTCACACTCATAATTTTCTGTACTTTTCTTAGTTGTAAATAGTCCAAGTCCCAATTTCCATACCTTCCCTTCATCATTTTTTGAAATAAATATTTTATTCCCTGCTCTGGTGGAGATTCATGAATATGATGAGAAGTTGTGGCTGAAATAAATGAAAATAACAATTATTTTACTTACTAGACTGGGGTGAATAAATATATTTTACAAACATAACATATAAAATTATACTCATGTCAGAACATCATTACTCCAGAAATATGTAGACTAAATAAAAATATACAGACATAATTACTTAGTGAGAATTGACCAAACCATCTTAGAGAACACAGAATCCAAGATGAATACATTACTGAGGAGAGTGATATAGTAGAGACTAGGACACTGTGTTCCTTTTATCAACCACACCTTACCCTCCTCCATAATATAGCATTGTGCAATTAGAAAAAATCTGCCAACTCCCTTCTCCCTCTCAGTCGTACAAGGGAAATATGAAGCATATACAAACATTGTGGCTTTCCTGAGGACTGTCTGAATACTGGCTTCTGTCTGCCATGACACAGAGACCTGGAGATAAGAGACAGATCTCGGGTGATAATGACACAGAGATGTTCAACAGGAGTAAAAGCCAATGGACTCTAAAGAAGACATAAAGACAAAATTTAAATTGAACACATGCTTTAAGAAGATTCACCATTTAAAAAAAAAAAAAAGCTTGAGAGGGAAAAAAAAATCTGGCATGGCCTAGGACCATATTACCTGGATGAAGCCAACACAGAGTGATCAAGACTTGTATCTTACCTTCTTAAATTTTTGTTATTTGTAGACTTAGTTCATTAACAAATTAAATTTTGTGTATATACTAAGTATACAATGGTTTTTAAAGAATACATACATAGCGAAATGACTAAAATAATGCATGCATTATTTCATATAATTATCAGTTTGTGCTTAGAAAGCATTATATTCATTCTATTAGCATTTATCAAGAGTATATTATGCTCACCATGTGGTAAAATACAACTACAACTATTGACCTTATGCCCAATTTTTAAAAAAATTGCAGACTTTGAGCAACACTGTGCCAGTACTCCACAAACCCAGTACCTGGTGAACACAATTTTACTCTCTGCATTTCTGATTTCCACCTGTGAGTCTGATGCTCATGCAGCTGACTTTCTGTGTCTGCCTTATTTAACTTACTGCAAAATCCTGTATATTCATCCCAGGTCACCTTAAATGACAAGGTATCTTTTTATGGTTAAATAGTAGTCATGTAGAAATATCACAGTTTTTCTCATTCTGTCATTGATGGGCACATAGGGTAAGTCCATATTTGACTACTGTGCACAGTATTTGCACTGAATTTGGTAGTGGAGCTATCTCCTCAACATGCAGATTTAATCTCTTGTGAATGCATATTTAGTACTTGCATTTCTGGATAACAGGGTCATTCTACTTTTAATCTTTTATGTGTAATGCTTGGGATTAAGGCCATAAGTGCTGCATCACTGAGCTATAACACAAGCCTTTTTTAAATTGTTCATTTGAGACATGGTGTCACTAAGTTTCTGTGATTTGCTCAAACTTGAAATCCTCTAGCACAGCCTTCCAAATATCTGGGATTAAAGCATGCAGCACTGAGACTGCCCACTGTCAGGTGTCTATCATCCACCATTTGCCTGCCTCTCGCCTGTCCATCGACTGCCTTACACCTATCTATCACCCAACGTACGAGGTTCACCACCCGATCATCCGACAACAGTCAGCAAACTGATCGCCGACCGCCAGTGGAGCACCAGCTGCCTGCTGTTGCCTGGAAGTTCACTGTCACAGTACCTGAAGGTTTGATTACACGTGGCTGCCGCCATTTTGAGACAACAGCCAGGTCCCATAGGACCCCTGGCAGGACTGACTGAGCCCCGTCTCCAGGATGCCTCAGCCCAACCAATCACTCCCTGCCTCTGAGGCCCTCACATCAAATGACTGCTCCCTGCTGCCAGGACCCCCAGACCAACTGACTGCGCTCTATCACCAGAACCCCAGACCGACAAATCACACCCCGCCTCCAGGATCCCACATCCACACCAAACACACCCAAACTCCAGGACCCCTGCTGGACCAACCGCATCCCGTCTCCAGGACCTCCAGCTGACCACACCCACCCCTGAGCTGCAGCTCCCCATTTGCCAACACATTTCAAAGCCAGAGCGGCCACCTTGGATAATCCTGGAAGGCGTAGCTCCGATCTTTGGGTGTGGCAAATCCCATCCTGAGATGCCTGCTGGAGGCTTGAAGCTCATTGTCAGGTAGCTCTCATGCATCAGGCTACTGAACTCTGGGAGGTTTCATTAGTATATGACTGTTATACAGTAGATTTTCTTTTTTCTCCTTTTTAAAAAAATTAAGTTTTTATTTCTTGACTTTTCTTGCTCTCTTTTCCTTTTGTTTACCTGTTCCCTCAGAGTCTCTTTCTCCCTTTTTGCATGCTAACATTCAATTTCTTTTGATTACACTCTCACCCTTTCTATTTTCTAGAACTTCTGTATATTCTATTCTTATCTCATTAACAGCCACATTCTACATCCCTCTGCATCTTCTTTGTCCTCCATTTGAAACTCCAGACCTTATTGCAAACCTGTTTGTTTTACTGAAGATAATATTTGAACTCATTTTATTTACTATGACAATTTTGTTATTGTCCCCATAGGGGCTATTTGGTCTAGGACTGCATAGTGTCTGAATTGGGCACTGCTAATATTGATCTCCCCTTAAAGAAAGGGTTTTGGAAACCTATAGGGCCACTATAAGCCTATAGGGCGAAATCTGCAATACTCCAGATCTGCACCTCTAGAGGGGAAGATACATGAACAACATGAAAAAACAAGGGAAGAAAATGACCCAAACAAACCTAGATTCTATAACAATAGAATCCAATGACAGTATGGTAGAAGAAATGTCAGAAAAGGACTTCAGATTATACATGATTAAGATGATTCGCGAAACAAAGGATGAGATAAGAGAGCAAATGCAGGCAATGAATGATAATACCAATAAGCTGAAAGAGCACCTGCAGGAAGCAAAAGATCATTTCAACAAAGAGAGATTCTAAAAAAAAAAAAAAAAAAAAAAAAAAAAAAAATCCTTGAAATGAAGGAGACAATAAACCAAATAAAAAAATAAAAAACTCAATGGAAAGCATCACCAAAAGAATAGACCACTTGGAAGACAGAACCTCAGAAAATGAAGACAAAATATTTAATCTTGAAAATAAAGTTGCCCAAACAGAGAAGATGGTAAGAAATTATGAACAGAATCTCCAAGAACTATGGGACATCATGAAAAGACCAAATTTAAGAATTATTGGGATTGTGGAAGGCACAGAGATACAAACCAAAGGAATGAACAACCTATTCAATGAAATAATAGCAGAAAATTTCCCAAACCTGAAAAATGAAATGGAAAATCAAATACAAGAGGCTTACAGAACACCAAATGCACAGAATCACAACAGATCCACACCAAGACACATTATAATGAAAATGCCTAACATATAAAATAAAGATAGGATTTTGAAGGCTGTAAGAGAAAAGCATCAGATTACATATAGGGGGAGACCAATACTGATATCAGCTGACTTCTCAACCCAGACTCTAAAAGCTAGAAGGGCCTGGAACAACGTATTTCAAGCTCTGAAAGAACATGGTTGCCAACCAAGAATCCTATACCCAGCAAAACTAACCTTCAGATTTGAAGATGAAATAAAATCCTTCCATGTTAATCAAAAGTTAAAAGAATTTACAAATAGAAAGCCTGCACTACAGAATGTTCTCAACAAAATATTCCATGAGGAGGAAATGAAAAACAACAATGTAGGTCAGCAAAGGGAGGAACTATCTTAGAGAAAAACCACTCAAAGGAGAAACCAAGCCAGCTTAAAAACCAAAAATAAGCCAAATGACTGGGAATACAAATCATATCTCAATAATAACCCTGAACATTAATGGCCTAAACTCATCAATCAAAAGACAGACTGGCAGAATGGATTAAAAAGAAAGACCCAACAATATGCTGCCTGCAAGAGACTCATCTCAAAGAAAAAGACATCCACAGACTAAAGATGAAAGGATGGGAAAAAACCTACCACGCACATGGACTCAGTAAAAAAGCAGGGGTTTCCATCCTTATATCAGATAAAGTGGACTTCAAGCCAAAGTTAGTCAGAAGGGATAAAGAAGGACATTTCATACTGCTTAAGGGAACCATAAATCAGGAAGACATAATGATAGTAAATATTTATGCCCCAAACAGTGGTGCATCCCTGTACATCAAACAAACCCTTCTCAATTTCAGGAATCACATAGACCACAGCACAATAATTCTGGGCGACTTTAACACATCGCTGTCACCACTAGATAGATCTTCCAAAAAAAAATACAATCAAAGAAAGCATAGAACTCAATAACACAATCAATAACCTAGACTTAATAGACATATATAGAATATTCCATCCAACGAGCAGATACACTTTCTTCTCAGCAGCACATGGAACCTTCTCAAAAATAGATCATGTGTTATGCCACGAAGCAGCCCTTAGGAAATGCAAAAAAATGCAGATACTGCCTTGTGTTCTATCAGATCATAATGGACTGAGAGTAGAAATCAATGACAAAATAAAAAAGAGAAATTTCTCCAACACCTGGAGACTAGATAATAGTCTAGGAGATTAAAAAAATTCTTAGAGGTCAATGAGAACGACGATACAACATATCAAAATCTCTGGGAAACTATGAAAGCAGTACTAAGAGGAAAATTCATTGCATGGAGCACATTCTAGAAAAGAATGAAAAGTCAACAACTAAATGACCTAACATTACAGCTCAAAGCCCTAGAAAAAGAAGAACAGAACAACAGCAAAAGTAGTAGAAGACAGGAAATAATTAAAATCAGAGCTGAAATCAATGAAATTGAAACAAAAAAAAAAAACTATTCAAAAAATTGACAAAACAAAAACTTGGTTCTTTGAGAAAGTAAACAAAATAGACAAACCCTTAGCCACATTAACAAAGAGAAGGAGAGAGAAGACTCAAATTGCTAAAATACATGATGCAAAAGGAAATATCATGACAGACGCCACTGAGATACAGAACATAACGAGAAGCTACTTTGAAAATCTGTATTCCAACAAAACAGAAACTACCGAAGACATTGACAAATTTCTAGAGACATATGCTCCTCCCAAACTGAACCAGGAGGACATACACAATTTAAACAGATCACTATCAAGCAATGAAATAAGAGAAGCCATTAAAAATCTACCATCCAAGAAAAGCCCAGGACCAGACGGATTCTCAGCCGAGTTCTACAAGACCTTCGAAGAAGAACTCATTCCAATACTTCTCAAAGTATTCCAGGAAATAGAAAAAGAGGGTACCCTACCAACTCATTCTATGAAACTAATATCACCCTCATACCCAAACCAGGCAAAGACACATCAAGGAAAGAAAATTTTAGACCAATATCCTTGATGAATATAGATGCAAAGATCCTTAACAAAATATTGGCAAACCGTATCCAAAAACATATTAAGAAAATCGTGCACCACGATCAAGTGGGGTTCATCCCTGGAATGCAAGGATGGTTCAACATTCATAAATCAATAAATGTAATCCATCATGTCAATAGACTTAAGGATAAGAATCATATGGTTATTTTAATTGACGCAGAAAAAGCATACGACAAAATACAACACCCCTTCATGCTCAAAACACTAGAAAAAATAGGGATAGCAGGAACATATCTGAACATTGTAAAGGCTATTTATGCTAAGCCCATGGTCAACATCATTCTTAATGGAGAAAAACTGAAACCATTCCCTTTAAAAACGGGAACAAGACAGGGATGCCCTCTTTCACCACTTCTATTCAACGTTGTCCTCGAAACTCTAGCTGAGCAATTAGGCAGACTAAAGAAATTAAAGGGATACGAATAGGAAAAGAGGAACTTAAGCTGTCACTATTTGCGGATGACATGATTCTATATTTAGAGGATCCAAAAACCTCCTCCAGAAAACTTCTAGACCTCATCAATGAATTCAGCAAAATAGCAGGCTATAAAATCAGCATGCATAAATCTAAAGCATTTTTATATGCAAGCGACGAAACAGCTGAAAGGGGAAATGAGGAAAACAACCCCATTTGCAATAGCCTCAAAAAAAAAATAAAATACTTGGGAATCAATCTAACCAAAGAGGTAAAAGATCTCTACAATGAAAACTACAAAACACTGAAGAAAGAAATTAAAACCTTAGAAGATGGAAAGATCTCCCATGTTCTTGGATAGGCAGAATTAATATTGTCAAAATGGCCATACTAACTAAAGTGCTATACAGATTCAATGCAATTCCAATTAAAATCCCAATGACATACCTTACAGAAATAGAGCAAGCAATCATGAAATTCATCTGGAATAAGAAACCCAGAATAGCTAAAGCAATCCTTAGAGGAAGAATGAAACAGGGAGTATCGCAATACCAGATCTTCAACTCTACTACAAAGCACTAGTAACAAAAACGGCATGGTATTGGCACCAAAATAGACAGGTAGATCAATGGTACAGAATAGAGGACACGGACACAAACCCAAATAAATACAATTTTCTCATACTAGACAACGGTGCCAAAAATATGCAATGGAGAAAAGATAGCCTCTTCAACAAATGGTGCTGGGAGAATTGGAAATCCATATGCAACACAATGAAACTAAACCCATATCTCTCACCATGCATGAAACTAAACTCAAAATGTGTTAAGGACCTCAAAATGAGACCAGAGACCTGCAGATTATAGAAGAAAAAGTAGGTCCAGATCTTCAACATGTCGGCTTAGGACCAGACTTCCTTAACAGGACTCCCATAGCACAAGAAATAAAAGCAAGAATCAATAACTGGGACAGATTCAAACTAAATAGCTTTCTCTCAGCAAAGGAAACTATCAGCAATGCGAAGAGAGAGCCTACAGAGTGGGAGAAAATCTTTGCCACTCATACTTCAGATAGAGCACTAATTTCCAGAATATATAAAGAACTCAAAAAACTCAACACGAAGAATAAAAATAACCCAATCAACAAATGGGTTAAGGAAATGAACAGACACTTCACCGAAGATCTACAAGCAATCAACAAACATATGAAAAAATGTTCACCATCTTTAGTAATACGAGAAATGCAAATCAAAACTACACTAAGATTCCATCTCACCCCAATTAGAATGGCAATTATCAAGAATACAAGCAACAATAGGTGTTGGAGAGGATGTGGGGCAAAAGGTACACTCATACATTGCTGGTGGGGATGCAAATTAGTGCAGCCACTCTGGAAAGCAGTGTGGAGATTCCTTAGAAAACTTGGAATGGACCTACCATTTGACCCAGCTATCCCACTCCTTGGCCTATACCCAAAGGACTTAAAATCAGCATACTACAGAAATACAGCCACATCAATGTTCATAGCATCTCAATTCACAATAGCCAGACTGTGGAACCAACCTAGATGCCCCTCAATTGATGAATGGATAAAGAAACTGTGGTATATATATATACAATGGAATGTTACTCAGCTATAAAGAATAATAAAATTATGGCATTTGCAGGCAAATGGATGAAATTGGAGAATATCATGTAAAGTGAGATAAGCCAATCTCAAAAATCCAAAAGACGAATGAGCTCACTGTTAAACGGATGATGACACATAATGGGGGGTGGGAGGGGGACAAGAATGGAGGAAGGAGGGACTGTATAGAGGGAAAAGAGAGGTGGGAGGGGTGGGGGGGGAGGAAAAAATAATGGAATGAATCAAACATCATTACTCTATGTAAATGTATGAATATGCAAATGGTATGCTATTTCTCCATGTACAAACAGAAACAACATATATCCCATTTGTTTACAATAAAAATAAATTAGAAAAAAAAGCATGCAGCACTGTGCTTGCCTACTTTTTATTTATTTACAAATTTCCATATAGTTTCAAAAATGAGCATATAATCTACTCTTGACTGGTTTTTAAACAGACAAACCAATTAAAAAGAGTACAGCACACAAAGAAAAACATGGCTTCATCAAAATAACAAAACAGTAGGAATTGAACATTAGGAAAGTGGGAGTTATTAATTACTAGAATAATACTAAACAACTATTTGAAAGAGGTTTAGTGAGCTAAACCAGAACACAAAAAAATGAATATAATTCAGACAAAACTTATTAAGAGAAATAAGCAGAAATTGTGCATGTGAAGAATTCCTTTTAAAAACGTGTCTGAGAGAGTCAGGGGTAGTTGTGCACAGCTGTGATTCCAGCTACCTGGGAGGTTGGGCCAGGCACATAGTGAGATCCTGTCAAAAATTTTACAAAATGAAAACAGCTGAGGATGTGATTAAGAGGTAAAGCACCCCTGAGTTCCATCCTCAGTACCAGTAAAAGTCTGAGAAATTATAAATATTATAAATAAAACATAAATCAAGATCCAAGAAGCTCAATTATCTCCAAGTAGGAAAAACAAAAGACTAAAAAATGATTTAATCAAAGTTTTAAAAATTCAGAGAGAATAAAGAGCACCAAGAGGAAAAGGCATGTCTAACAATACAGAAAGAAATGGGAACTATGGCAAAGGGGTAAAAGAATGAAATTATCAACCAAGAATAGTATGTGCGGAAATACTACATTTCAAAAGTGAAGATGAATACTTTAAAGACATGTAAATGACCAAAAGTTCATCACCACTAGACCTGTCCTCCAAAAAATACTACAGGGAATTATTCATGCTGAAAAATTAATCTGCACAAAAATACAAATCATATAAAACTGTAAAGTTTTCTTGGATGAAAAAAAAAAAAAAAAAGAAAAAGTCCCAGACAATTCTATTTTATGTAATGATGGGTTATAAAAGAATTAAGTTTGCAATAGAGTATCAAGGACAAGAGCATAAAAATCGACATAAACCTGTTAATGGGAATGTGATATAAAATCTGTATTAATTGTGAAAGGATATATAAATATGCCAAACTTTTATAATGAATTGGAGTTAATCTGTTACCAGTTTAAAATGTAAACTTACAGTGATCTTTATAAAGTCTCAATGTAAATGACAAAATAAATTCCCACAGACTGTGTAAACAGAAGTGGGAGAGGAATGAAAGCATGTCACCATGAAAAGTAATGAACCACAAATGAAACCATTCAGAAAAGCAGGAAAAGCAAGTGCAAGAAATACAGAAAACAGCTTACAAAGTAATAGTGAGTTCCAAATTTTTAGAAATTTAATTGATTACAAATGCCTTATTATCAGACACCAATCAAAACAAAATGCTTGAGTAACAGAAGTAAAACTACAAAAATACAATGGGATGTGATCTACAGGAAACTCTAAATTTAGGACACAAGTAGACTGTAATATAAAAAGAATATAAAAGTGTTACATACAAAAGTGACCAAAAGAAAGCTGGGTTGCAAAGCAATGGTATGCAAAACAGTTCTAAACAAACAGATGAGATAAAATGGATTTCAACTTAAAAACAAAAAACTTTGAAAAGATATGATATAAAGATAACAGGGACTTTTCCCTAGGATACTGCAATAAGAATAGATACACTCTGAACTCACATCAAACCTCCCAGATAGAAAAAGGTAAGATTGAAAGAAGTGAATTAAGAGATAGAAAGCAACTCTGTAATACTAGGAGACAAAAATCCCCATTTTCTGTAAAGGAAAAGTCCAGTGAAATGGTAATCATGCAACGGAAGACTGAAAAATACTTTAAACCAATTTGACATGTATACTCAATGTTCTCAGTAGCAAATGGACCATTATAGTAGATAGACCAATTCATAGGAAATAAAAAAAGTTAATAGACATGAAGATACTACAACTATTTTGTAGACATCGTAGAATAAAATCAGAAATCAAAAATGGGAAGGGAAGTTCAAAAATTCATGAATATATGACAGTGGATTGAATACTCTTGAACATGGTCTTGTTCAAGAATTGAAAGATAAAATTAAAAGATGCTTGTATTCCTCAAAGGTATCTGGAGACTCCATGTATCAAACTCCCAATCTTATTTTTTGCAGAAACAGAAAAGGCTAGTCCAAAAACTGTATAGCATCACACACAAAACTGGAAGACTGTTGTTTCCTGACTTAAAAACATATTAAACCAACCATATTCAATTGTCAATACCAATATCAAGTTAGACAAATAGGCATATGGAATTCTGAGTGAGCAAGGTAGTAAGTCTTCCCATGCATGGCATGTGAAGACATCTGCACACCCATGTCTGTTACAATGTTATTCAACAGAGTCACTGTGTGGAAGTAAACCAAACCTCCCTTGAAATGAGTGGATGAGGTAATTCAGAATATAGAAACTATAGAATATTTTTAAATCAAAAATGGTAAGAAAACAGTAAGAAATTTTCTAAAATCTGTAATAAGGATAAATCTTTAGTACATATGTTAACCAAAGTAAGTCACTAACAAAAAGACAAATGCCACAGAATTATACCGATATGAGATATCTAACCTAAAAAACAAACAAATACCCCTTTCTGAACAAAAATGAGAATGAAGTTTGTGATGGAGACAGAAATGAGGTCTTCTTTAGATGGGAATTAATTTTTTGCTTTTTGAGATGTAAACTTTCTAAAGATATATTGTGTAAGAGTTTCAATTAACATTACTGAACAGTGAACCTGAAATGTTAGAGAAATTTTGTTCTGTGGTTTTGATCAAAATTAAAATTTCAGGGCTGGGGCTGTAGCTCAGTGGTAAAGCGCTTGCCTAGCATGTGTGAGGCACTGGGTTTGATCCTCAGCACCACATGTAAATAAATAAAATAAAGGTATCATGTCCATCTACAACAACAAAATTTTTTTTTAAATTTCAAACAACATATAAGACAAACAGAAATGCAAAATTTTTAAAAGCTACCATTTAAATGCTATGATCTTTATACTATAAATAAGAACAAATTCATTAATATATAAATGATGGAAATGCATGTAATCCCAGCTACTAGCAATTCTGAGGCAGAAAGACTAATTCAAAGCCATCCTCAATAACTTACTAAGAACCTCTCTCCAAATATAAATTAAAAGGGGTTGGGGATGTAGCTTATTATTAGCACACCCTTGAATTCAATCCCCATTACATTTATATATAGAGAATTTCTGGGGCTGGGGTTGTGATTCGGTGTTTGAGCAGTCACCGAGCATGTGTGAGGCACTGGTTCGATCCTCAGCACCACATAAAAATAAATGAATAAAATAAAAATATTGTGTCCAATTTTTTTTAAATGAAATAAAATGTCCATCACTGTGTACATAGGCACGATGAAAAATAAATCTGGATAAAATATAAAAGTTATTTTTTTTAAAAACAGGCATAATATTTATCCAAGCAAGTAAAAGCACATACAATTTTTTTGGCAACAGAAACAAGGTTCATGCATATCTTAGTTTCCAACTTACATTGTCCTAATGGAAATTGCTACCTCATCACAAAATAAAACAGTATTAACTGATGTAAGGAAACCTATTCCACAACATGAAACCTCCTCTATAAAATGAAAGGGAAAAAAAGAAAATTTAACCAACAAAATTGTAAATAACCACAGATGCACTACTTTATAAGCCCTTTTATATAATTACAATTCACACAGTGACTGTAGCCCTAAAAGAGCAGTCACTGTGAATATTGACATTCATTACATGACAGAAACTTCACAGAAAATTCATTATAAGTGTTCAGACAGAGCTCCGATAAGGGAATCTTAATGAATAAATATGTAAATGTCAGAGAAACTGCTTTGTGACATTAACATACTACAATGTTCTGATCTGGACAGCTTTCCTAGAGACCCACAAATAATGGAAGAGCTGTCAGATCACACTGACCCTCACAAGTAAAGGGAAGTGTTAATGGGAATGAGTTGGGAAGTCACTGCAGGAAAAGCAGGAGAGTCACCAAATCTGAAAGCATGACAGACAGGGGCAGTGTGTGTTCTTCCCTGACAGGCAAGGGGCAGTGTGTGTTCTTCCACGACAGACAGGGGGCAGTGTGTGTTCTTCCATGATGGACAGGGGCCCTGTGTGTTATTCCATGACAGACAGGGGGCAGTGTGTGTTCTTCCATGACAGACAGGGGCCCTGTGTGTTATTCCATGACAGACAGGGGGCAGTAAGCATGACAGACAGGGGCAGTGTGTGTTCTTCCCTGACAGACAGGGGGCAGTGTGTGTTCTTCCCTGACAGACAGGGGGCAGTGTATGTTCTTCCATGACGGACAGGGGCCCTGTGTGTTATTCCATGACAGACAGGGGCAGTGTGTGTTCTTCCCTGACAGACAGGGGGCAGTGTGTGTTCTTCCATGACAGACAGGGGGCAGTAAGCATGACAGACAGGGGCAGTGTGTGTTCTTCCCTGACAGACAGGGGGCAGTGTGTGTTCTTCCATGACAGACAGGGGGCAGTAAGCATGACAGACAGGGGCAGTGTGTGTTCTTCCATGACAGACAGGGGGCAGTAAGTATGACAGACAGGGGCAGTCTGTGTTCTTCCATGACAGACAGGAGGCAGTAAGCATGACAGACAGGGGCAATGTGTGTTCTTCCATGACAGACAGGGGGCAGTAAGCATGACAGACAGGGGCAATGTGTGTTCTTCCATGACAGACAGGGGGCAGTAAGCATGATAGACAGGGGCAGTGTGTTCTTCTGTGACAGTAACAGGGAGAAAGCTAAGCTGCTGAGATATCTTTTCTGCTGGGATAACTTCTCAACCAACAGTTGGAAGCTTGGCCTCCTCCTTGATCTCTGGGCCTCCCAGCTGTATCCTTCGCTATGTGTAGGCCACAATATTCTATATCACTGAATTACTCTACGTACTGCTTTTCTAGAGCAACAAATATATATCACACCAAGAAAGGGGGAGATTAAAGACTAAAAGAAATGTAACTAGTATTCTTTTTTCTTGAAAGCACAAATCTGAAACTCATTCTTGCAGAGAAGTTCCCAAAAGAGAGTCTGCAAAGGAAGAAAATCAATATTGATAATTAGTTAGGAATTGTGAAGGGACGCCATCCTCACCCAGGAAGACCAGGTTCCTGTAGTTCTCTAACATCACGTCTCTGTATAAATTCTGCTGAGCAGGCTCCAGGCTCTCCCACTCCTCTTCAGAGAAATCAATGGCCACATCCCTGAATGTCAACAGTTCCTGGAATAAGAACCAGTATATAAACAGCACACTGACCACATGATCATTCACAGAATTTTTTAAACATTTTTTTTAGATGTTGACAGACCATTATTTTATTCATGTATTTATATGTGGTACTGAGGATTAAACCCAGTGCCTCCCACATGCCAAGCAAGCACTCTACCACTGAACCACAACCCCAGCCCCAGAGTTTTTAATTAGCTGAAATTGAATGAAAATTAGTAGAAATGGCTGTCACATAAGTGAGGGACATCCATAATTTAATAAGATACTGTGAACACAGTGATGCTCTGCGATCTAACTCTGAGGAAAAAGGGACATGAGTCCAAAAGCAGTGTGTACACTCTACTTTTGTGAAATAAAATATAAAATTAAGGTACAAACACAAGAACATATATTTTAATTCTTATTTTATGTATCATAAGATAAACTGCATATATTCCTCACATGGAACAGTTATGGTGATTTAGGAGGGTAATTCTCAAATTGTAATTGTACAACCATGAGTAAGAGATTTACTAAAGTGTAGACTCTGATTCAGTAGTTCTGGGATGCAGCCTGGTTTTCTGAACATGCAGCAAGCTCTCTAGTGATTCCAACAACAGTGTTTCAAGAGAAACTTCTGAATTGCAAAGAGATAGACCACTAAAGGAAATATTCATTGATAACTCTCAGTTCAAATATTTTATGGGATTTATGCATGTTATTAAAATAGTAGGTGCTGCAGATATAGCTCAGTTGGTCGTTGCCTCGCAAGCACAAGGCCCTGAGTTCAATCCCCAGCACCACACACACACACACACACACACACACAAAGTAAAATAGCAAATAGCAACAATCCTTTTTAATCATTTCAAATGTGTACATATCGCTCTAAGAGGTTTTTCATATCTTAATTCATAAAAATGAAAATGATATGATAATAGTAAGAGTATTCATCTTTCGTGGAGCATCTGGTAAATGGTAGTACTTGATGTTTATCTAAGTTTATTTGACCTGGAATTCAGAAGGAACATTCAGGATAAAATAAAGTGTAAATGTTAAAAGAATTTTCAGAATAGGAAAGTTGTCATTAATGAGAACAGTAACAGAAACATGTTAAGACAACAAAATCAAATTGATTAAATGATATTTATATTTTATGTAAAGAGAACATAAACATGTCAACCTTTTACATATTAAAACAACAAATTTTTGTGTAAATGAAAAGAAGAAATATATTCAATTTTTTGAAACTTATGAATTAATTTTGAATAGAGACTTTTCAAAAAAAAAAAAAAAAAAAACACACTATTGACCCAAATGTAGTGGCACACCCCTGTAATCCCAGAGGCAAAGAAGGTTGAGGCTGGAGGATTGCACATTCAAAGCCTAAGCAACATAGTGAGACCCTGTCTCAAAATTTAAAGAGGGGTCTGGGGATGATGCTCAGTGGTTAAAAACCCCTGGGTTCAATCCCTGGTACCAAAACAAAAAAGGTAAATGACTCTGTATGGGTAAAGGAACCCTGAGAAGGATAATCACAAGAGCTCCGACTGGCCAAAGGAAAGAAGGCAGGCACTCACACTGACTCAAAATGTGCCTTCAACGTAGCACACGCACGTGGCGTTATCTGGAAAGAAAGGACTCCTCAAAGCTAAGAACAAGGACAAGGGTGCCCTTGACAATGCTGTCAATAATGTAGGCTGTGTCCACACCCCAGCAGGTGTCCATCATGTACTGTCCTGACTGTCAGATGACTGATACTTACATGGCCAGGAGATTTCAGGCTGCTGATAGACCAACCAAAAGCATCGGGGAAAACAAACTCTTTTATCAGGGCCCTAGTACCTCAGCTAGAATCAAACCAATTCCACATCTGTTTCCCTGAGGAGAACGAAGAAAAGGAGCAAAGAATGGAGCTGGGACTTCTGGGACAACACTGCCAAGTGCAGAGTGAACTCCCATGGGCTCACCCTTCACCCCGAAAGGTTCCCCTGTCCTTGACCTCCAGCCCCCTGAAGGCTTCCCCTGTCCTTGTCCTCCAGCCCCCTGAAGGGTTCCCCTGTCCTTGTCCTCCTTCCCCTGAAGGGTTCCCCTGTCCTTGTCCTCCTTCCCCTGAAGGGTTCCCCTGTCCTTGACCTCCAGCCCCCTGAAGGCTTCCCCTGTCCTTGTCCTCCTTCCCCTGAAGGGTTCCCCTGTCCTTGTCCTCCTTCCCCCTGAAGCGTTCCCCTGTCCTTGTCCTCCTTCCCCCGAAGGGTTTCCCTATCCTTGTCCTCCAGCCCCCTGAAGGGTTCCCCTGTCCTTGTCCTCCTTCCCCTGAAGGGTTCCCCTGTCCTTGTCCTCCTTCCCCCGAAGGGTTTCCCTATCCTTGTCCTCCAGCCCCCTGAAGGGTTCCCCTGTCCTTGTCCTCCAGCCCCCTGAAGGGTTCCCCTGTCCTTGTCCTCCTTCCCCTGAAGGGTTCCCCTGTCCTTGTCCTCCTTCCCCTGGAAGGTTCCCTTATCCTTGTCCTCCTTCCTCCTGAAGGGTTCCCCTGTCCTTGTCCTCCAGCCCCCTGAAGGGTTCTCCTGTCCTTGTCCTCCTTCCTCCTGAAGGGTTCCCCTGTCCTTGTCCTCCAGCCCCCTGAAGCGTTCCCCTGTCCTTGTCCTCCTTCCCCTGAAGGGTTCCCCTGTCCTTGTCCTCCTTCCCCTGAAGGGTTCCCCTGTCCTTGTCCTCCAGCCCCCTGAAGCGTTCCCCTGTCCTTGTCCTCCTTCCTCCTGAAGGGTTCCCCTGTCCTTGTCCTCCTTCCCCCGAAGCGTTCCCCTGTCCTTGTCCTCCTTCCCCTGAAGGGTTCCCCTGTCCTTGTCCTCCTTCCCCCGAAGGGTTTCCCTATCCTTGTCCTCCAGCCCCCTGAAGGGTTCCCCTGTCCTTGTCCTCCAGCCCCCTGAAGGGTTCCCCTGTCCTTGTCCTCCTTCCCCTGAAGGGTTCCCCTGTCCTTGTCCTCCTTCCCCTGGAAGGTTCCCTTATCCTTGTCCTCCTTCCTCCTGAAGGGTTCCCCTGTCCTTGTCCTCCAGCCCCCTGAAGGGTTCTCCTGTCCTTGTCCTCCTTCCTCCTGAAGGGTTCCCCTGTCCTTGTCCTCCAGCCCCCTGAAGCGTTCCCCTGTCCTTGTCCTCCTTCCCCTGAAGGGTTCCCCTGTCCTTGTCCTCCTTCCCCTGAAGGGTTCCCCTGTCCTTGTCCTCCAGCCCCCTGAAGCGTTCCCCTGTCCTTGTCCTCCTTCTCCCTGAAGGGTTCCCCTATCCTTGTCCTCCTTCCCCCAAAGGGTTCCCCTGTCCTTGTCCTCCTTCCCCCGAAGGGTTCCCCTGTCCTTATCCTCCTTCCCCCTGAAGCGTTCCCCTGTCCTTGTCCTCCTTCCCCCGAAGGGTTCCCCTGTCCTTGTCCTCCAGCCCCCTGAAGGGTTCCCCTGTCCTTGTCCTCCTTCCTCCTGAAGGGTTCCCCTGTCCTTGTCCTCCTTCCCCCTGAAGCGTTCCCCTGTCCTTGTCCTCCTTCCCCCGAAGGGTTCCCCTGTCCTTGTCCTCCAGCCCCCTGAAGGGTTCCCCTGTCCTTGTCCTCCTTCCTCCTGAAGGGTTCCCCTGTCCTTGTCCTCCTTCCCCCGAAGGGTTCCCCTGTCCTTGTCCTCCTTCCTCCTGAAGGGTTCCCCTGTCCTTATCCTCCTTCCCCCTGAAGCGTTCCCCTGTCCTTGTCCTCCTTCCCCCGAAGGGTTCCCCTGTCCTTGTCCTCCAGCCCCCTGAAGGGTTCCCCTGTCCTTGTCCTCCTTCCCCCTGAAGCGTTCCCCTGTCCTTGTCCTCCTTCCCCCGAAGGGTTCCCCTGTCCTTGTCCTCCTTCCCCTGAAGGGTTCCCCTGTCCTTGTCCTCCTTCCCCTGGAAGGTTCCCTTATCCTTGTCCTCCTTCCTCCTGAAGGGTTCCCCTGTCCTTGTCCTCCAGCCCCCTGAAGGGTTCCCCTGTCCTTGTCCTCCTTCCTCCTGAAGGGTTCCCCTGTCCTTATCCTCTTTCCCCCTGAAGCGTTCCCCTGTCCTTGTCCTCCTTCCCCCGAAGGGTTCCCCTGTCCTTGTCCTCCTTCCTCCTGAAGGGTTCCCCTGTCCTTGTCCTCCTTCCCCCGAAGGGTTCCCCTGTCCTTGTCCTCCTTCCTCCTGAAGGGTTCCCCTGTCCTTATCCTCCTTCCCCCTGAAGCGTTCCCCTGTCCTTGTCCTCCTTCCCCCGAAGGGTTCCCCTGTCCTTGTCCTCCAGCCCCCTGAAGGGTTCCCCTGTCCTTGTCCTCCTTCCCCCTGAAGGGTTCCCCTGTCCTTGTCCTCCTTCCCCCTGAAGCGTTCCCCTGTCCTTGTCCTCCTTCCCCCGAAGGGTTCCCCTGTCCTTGTCCTCCTTCCCCTGAAGGGTTCCCCTGTCCTTGTCCTCCTTCCCCTGGAAGGTTCCCTTATCCTTGTCCTCCTTCCTCCTGAAGGGTTCCCCTGTCCTTGTCCTCCAGCCCCCTGAAGGGTTCCCCTGTCCTTGTCCTCCTTCCTCCTGAAGGGTTCCCCTGTCCTTATCCTCCTTCCCCCTGAAGCGTTCCCCTGTCCTTGTCCTCCTTCCCCCGAAGGGTTCCCCTGTCCTTGTCCTCCAGCCCCCTGAAGGGTTCCCCTGTCCTTGTCCTCCTTCCCCCTGAAGGGTTCCCCTGTCCTTGTCCTCCTTCCCCCTGAAGCGTTCCCCTGTCCTTGTCCTCCTTCCCCCGAAGGGTTCCCCTGTCCTTGTCCTCCTTCCCCTGAAGGGTTCCCCTGTCCTTGTCCTCCTTCCCCTGGAAGGTTCCCTTATCCTTGTCCTCCTTCCTCCTGAAGGGTTCCCCTGTCCTTGTCCTCCAGCCCCCTGAAGGGTTCCCCTGTCCTTGTCCTCCTTCCTCCTGAAGGGTTCCCCTGTCCTTATCCTCCTTCCCCCTGAAGCGTTCCCCTGTCCTTGTCCTCCTTCCCCCGAAGGGTTCCCCTGTCCTTGTCCTCCAGCCCCCTGAAGGGTTCCCCTGTCCTTGTCCTCCTTCCCCCTGAAGGGTTCCCCTGTCCTTGTCCTCCTTCCCCTGAAGGGTTCCTCTGTCCTTGTCCTCCATCCTCCTGAAGGGTTCACCTGAGAAATGCTCAAACATTAACTGTTGTACAGGATTCTGCTTCTCCAGGTCACCACCAAGGCTGGAATTTCCTCTCCAAACCTTCTAGAAAAAAAATCCCAAAGTTACAACAGGGAAAACCCTACAATTCTAGAAACTCCTTCATCATAGAAAGGTAGTCACCCATTTGTCCATAAAAATTTACAGTGGGGTAAATGTAACAAGGGCCATCCACACCATGATTTGCTGCTCTGCCACTGTGTCTTATTTTAAAACTGACTTTTCTTTTTCCTCTTCTTTTTTCCTTCCCCCCTCCCTTCCTAACCATGGGAAAGCAAGATTCACCTTCCTGTTCTTGGTTAATTATCTCTCCTTGAGCTCCTGCACCATGGGAAAGAAGAAATCAAGACTTCACAGTTGAAGGAAAGAGAAAGGGGATAGGGAAAGGAAATAGAGTGAAATGAACCACAGTAATTTTCTTATGTGCTTTTATGAATACACCATAGTGAATCCCACCATCATGTACATCCATAATAGGGTTCTAACTAAAATAAGATATGTTCCATGCTTGTATAATCATATCAAAATGAATTCTACTGTCATGCATAACCAAAAAGAACCAATTAAAAAAACAAAAGTTCAGGCCTGGCAATGGAAAATCTCACAAATGGTGTCCCTCAAGGGTACAAGTAAATTGCTGTAGTTGGGAATAGTAGAAAAAGTTAGTGGCCAGTCTTAATAATTTAGCAACATGCGGTCTTAAAAGTGAAAAATAAAAATGACTCGGGATATATCTCACTGGCAAAGCAACCCTGGAGTTAATCCCCAGCAACAAAAGAATATTTTGCCATTTGCAATTACATGGATGAAGCTGGAGGAGTTTATTCCTAGTACACAGGAAGAAATTTATTGCATACTCCATATATGGAATAGGGGGGAGAGATGAATACATAGAAGAGTGGCGGTTATCTGAAGACTACAGATAAAAATATTATATCATACACTGGAAGTTCACAAGGACAGTAGAATTTTAGGTGTTCTTACTACAGAATGAAGTAATTATGTGAGATTATAGGTCTTACTAACACAAGTCAATTGTACATAAAAATATGATTCAGTGTGACATTTTCATATATGCAAACACATGTATTGATAATATTCAAATATGCTTCTTCCACCCTTTATACCCCAGCAACCTCCCCAGGCATAGTAATGAATATTCTACCTTCACATAAATTTTATTTGTTATCATGTATGAGATATGATACTTCGTGTGTTTTCCTTCACTTAGCATTACATCATCCAATTCCATCTATTTTCCTTAACATTACAGGGTTTTAGTTTTATTTATTGTTGGGTAATAGACCATTGTGAATATATAACAAACTTTCTTATGGATATGTTAAAGTGTGCATAGTTATATTACTGATTTTTCACTTTATATGCATTGCTAAACATACTGTTTTACAACTAAATTTATACAACAAAGGAAAGAAACAATAACAACAAAAGAATAAGGGAAACTATGCTCCTTGGCCTGATTTTATCAAACTGAAAAGAAGCAATCCAAAGCATGGGAAAGGATGCATGTCTCTATTTTATTTTAAATTTGTTAACAAAAAAGGTGATACTAATAACAATATGCTAATTCTGTCACACACTAATTTGGGATTGTTCCATAGATTCTATCACACGGACACACATAAATGCTCTCATGTACATATTGAGGTAAAATGTTAGGGTGACAGATGTGTGATTCCGTCTGTCTGCACTTGTACCCTTCCCGTGTTCAATTACTTGGCACTCTGGTCCCAAGTTCACTTCACCCATCAATTTATCTACAACTGAAGTCTTTACTTATCTGTGTGTGACAGAAACACAACAGAGATGGGCTGTTACTCCTTTGCTCATTTCTACCCCAGCCGGCAAGCAGTTCTGCCTTGGGGACAGGCGGAGTGACACTGACACTGGCACTCCTCCTCAAGCAGGTGCACATTGAGCAGGTGATGTGCTGAGTGGTGAGGAGGTAAGGTTCAGGGGAGTGGTGTCTGGGAATGTGCTTGGGGCGTGATAGGACTTTGGACCAAGTCCTACCCATGATAAGCAGGTGCACCTTGAGCAGCTGATGTGCTGAGTGATGAGGAGGTGAGGTTCAGGGGAGCGGTGTCTGGGAATGTGCCTGGGGTGTTATAGGACTTTGGACCAAGTCCTACCCATGTATAGGCAGGTGCACCTTGAGCAGCTGATGTGCCTGAGTGGTGAGGAGGTGAGGTTCAGGGCAGTGGTGTCTGGGAATGTGCATGGGGTGTGGTAGGACTTTGGATCAAGTCCTACCCATGATAAGCATGTGCACCTTGAGCAGGTGATGTGCTGAGTGGTGAGGAGGTGAGGTTCAGAGCAGTGGTGTCTGGGAATGTGCATGGGCTGTGGTAGAACTTTGGACCAAGTCCTACCCATGATAAGCAGGTGCACCTTGAGCAGCTGATGTGCCTGAGTGGTGAGGAGGTGAGGTTCAGGGCAGTGGTGTCGGGGTATGTGCATGGGGTGTGACAGGACTTTGGACCAAGTCCTACCCATGATAAGCAGGTGCACCTCGAGCAGCTGATGTGCCTGAGTGGTGAGGAGGTGTGATTCAGGGGAGTGGTGTCTGGGTATGTGCATGGGCTGTGATAGGATTTTGGACCAAGTCCTACCCATGATAAGCAGGTGCACCTTGAGCAGTTTATGTACCTGAGTGGTGGGGAGGTGAGGTTCAGGGCAGTGGTGTCTGGGAATGTGCATGGGGTGTGATAGGACTTTGGACCAAGTCCTACCCATGATAAGCAGGTGCACCTTGAGCAGTTGATGTGCATGAGTGGTGAGGAGGTGAGGTTCAGGGGAGTGGTGTCTGGGTATGTGCATGGGCTGTGGTAGGACTTTGGACCAAGTCCTACCCATGTATAGGCAGGTGCACCTCGAGCAGGTGATGTGCCTGAGTGGTGAGGAGGTGAGGTTCAGGGCAGTGGTGTCTGGGTATGTGCCTGGACTGTGATAAGACTTTGGACCAAGTCCTACCCATGATAAGCAGGTGCACCTCGAGCAGGTGATGTGCCTGAGTGGTGAGGAGGTGAGGTTCAGGGCAGTGGTGTCGGGGTATGTGCATGGGGTGTGACAGGACTTTGGACCAAGTCCTACCCATGTATAGGCAGGTGCACCTCGAGCAGGTGATGTGCCTGAGTGGTGAGGGGGTGAGGTTCAGGGCAGTGGTGTCGGGGTATGTGCATGGGATGTGACAGGACTTTGGACCAAGTCCTACCCATGATAAGCAGGTGCACCTTGAGCAGCTGATGTGCCTGAGTGGTGAGGAGGTGTGATTCAGGGGAGTGGTGTCTGGGTATGTGCATGGGCTGTGATAGGATTTTGGACCAAGTCCTACCCATGATAAGCAGGTGCACCTTGAGCAGTTGATGTGCGTGAGTGGTGAGGAGGTGAGGTTCAGGAGAGTGGTGTCGGGGTATGTGCATGGGCTGTGGTAGGACTTTGGACCAAGTCCTACCCATGATAAGCAGGTGCACCTCGAGCAGCTGATGTGCCTGAGTGGTGAGGAGGTGAGGTTAGAGCAGTGGTGTCTGGGTATGTGCCTGGACTGTGATAGCACTTTGGACCAAGTCCTACCCATGATAAGCAGGTGCATCTCGAGCAGCTGATGCACCTGAGTGGTGAGGAGGTGAGGTTCAGGGGAGTGGTGTCTGGGTACGAGCATGGGGTGCAATAGGACTTTGGACCAAGTCCTACCCATGATCATCTTTTAAACCTTACCCACTGCATTGCTTACATTCTTATATATCTTCCTCCATCCTACAGGGAGCAGGGACATTCACATCCAGATAGCTGAGCATTGACTTTTCTCAGAGTCCTCATCCTCACACTTTGAAATACCTAATCCCTCTTCCTCTTTCCCTGATCTCTTTCAAACAACTGCTTTTATAATATCTGTGGAACCTTTAAATTTAGAATAACTGGGAGGTGAATCAGTACTTGTTTCACTTGTTAGGATGCGGAAAGCCATTCTCTCTCTTTGTGTCCTCCGTATTCTACTGACAAAACCGAATACAGTAACACATATTTGCAAGTCTAGATCTCATCCTGGGACAATCCGTAATAATATCAAAGTCATGAATGGAATCTCTGCCTGGGACTGTGGCACACACATGTAATCCCAGCTGCTTGGGAGACTGAGTCTGGAGGATTACAACTTTCAGTCCAGCCTCAGTAACTTAGCAAGACCCTGTCTCAAAATAAAATAAAAGGGATTGTAGTATGGTTCACTGAGGAAACATACCTCAGTCCTATCCTCCGTTCCACAGAGATAAAATGCAATTCCTGTCCTCTTTCTATGAAGTTAAAGTACTCACAAACAAGGAGGGGGCTTGGAGATAATGCTAGATCTTCTAAACACAGCTGTGTATTCTAGTTTTCAATATTCATGTTTTTACATCTTTCTAAAAGTTATTCCTACATATTTTATTTTGACATTATTGTCACTAGAATTGTCCTTGATTTCATGTTTGAATATTTATTTTTCTTATGTACATAAACAACTCATTGATCTTGAATCTGGTTACTTTTCTGAGCTCCCTTGTAGCTTCCAATTCTTTGAAAATATCTACCTACCTTGAAAATACCCACTTTAAAAATACCTCTATCTCACATCTCATTTGGAACAAAAAAACCACAAAACTGAGACAAGCAAGAGACGCAAACAAGTTACAATATACCTTACTTTGACAAAGGCAAAGTTACTAGTGAGAATCTCCACCAAAATCTAGTCCTATGAATCAGAAACCAAGAGAACAAGACCAGAAGCTACCACAAGCATATTTCCAGGCACCAGAAATCATAGAAACACTAGCCAGGAAACCTTCCTGTTCCCCACCTAGAAGAAATCCACCAATCTCCAAAACTAAAAACAAGTATTATCAGGAAATTATGTCAGCATCAGATTTCTTGTTATGTGGATCAGGGTTGTTCACTGCAAATTTAAAAGTGTCACCATTAGTTTTAGAATGTTCCTTAAGGTATAAATTCTGAGATGGAGTTTAAAGCAAAGAGGAAAATGTTCCTTGGGGTATAACACAGAACTCACATTCCAAAGAGGCTGCAATTAAGGAAGGAAGCATAACATATTAATACTTCAGATTGAAGAAATTGTCTGACCAAAGTGTTGCTGTTTCTGACAGTAAGTCGTAACCTTCAAACGTATTTTGAAAAGACTCGCACAGCTTTGACAACTACTACTGAGCTTTAACATCTACCACATGAGCATTTGGCCACATGGTTAATTTAAACTGCAGAAAAGAAACTTTCCTATTGTGAAAGAAATTTTCACAAAATAATTGCTAAAAATAATAGGAATTTGTTCTTTTACAGTTATGAATATTTTAAGTACCCTGACAATGGACTAATGTCATAGTGTCCACACTCCTTCCACATACTGTAGAAAGAATCATTCTACCTCCTAGTGACTGCTGGATTGCTCACCTTAGGGTCATAAACATTTCTCTTCTCTGTTTTGACGGGGATTTAACACAGTGCACATTAAACCTGAGTTACATACCCAGCCCTTATTTTAAAATTTTGAGACAGGTCTTGCTAAGTGGCTGAAGGTTACCTAAACTCCTGAGGCTGACCTTGAAATTGTAATCTTCCTACCTCAGCCTTCTGCGTCCTTGGGATTACAGGCATAGGTATGCCACCACACTCAGCCAGCAAACAAATCCTTTAAAAAGTTCTTGGTAAACCAACTTAAAAGTACTGTGCCCATTTGAAATGTAGCATGGGAAACAAACAGCTGATAGTATTGTGGAGAGGGGAGATATCATTGGGAATGTGGAAAAGAAGTTGGAATTTCAGGAATTTGTTGACAGATGGGTAAGAGTTTAGGCTGGGAGATAGCATTTTGGATTTAACATTTTGCTTCCTATGCATTTAGAATATTCAGGAGGATCCAGGCAGTGTGGCACATACCTATAATCCCAGCAACTCAGGAGACTTCAAAGCCAACCTGAGCAACTTGGTGAGACACTGTCTCAAAAAAAAAATACTGGGAATGTAGCTCAGCGGTAAAGTACCACTGGGTCCAAGCCCTAGTCATAACACACCCTCCAAAAAAAAAAAAAAAAAAGGGGGGGGGGGAGAAAGAAAAGCAATCTCAAGAGGAAGAAGAAACTGAGGACCCTACAGACCACAGCCCTCCTCGTGCAGGAAAACGACACGTGCCTAGTTGTGATTCTGATGATCTGGGAAGGTGCTAGGATGCTGGCACTTTTGTGACCAGATAGGACTTCACGTAGGGGCTGAGGATACTCTGCAGGGATAGGGCAGGACTTCCAGGGTCTCCACTGCTGATATGTGCCCCACCTGGTGTCCACATGGGACTCAGGGCTGACTTGCCCCATAGCAGACCCAGCCCTGCAGACTACAGAATCCACAGGGACTCCAGTCCAGGACTGCCAGTTCCCAGGACAGTCAGTGCAGCCAGTTTCCAGCAGCCCCACTCCCTGTCTCAGGATGCCAGTGCACACTCACCATTTACTGGCTTTTGAGTGGCCCAGTCTCCTCCCTGTAGATCCAGCACCTGCACAGTAGAGCAAACCAAGCCTCCTGAACACAGTGGAAGCCCAGAGGATACCAACACTGGCAGGCTGCAGAGACAGGAGCCACCAGGGATGGTCAGAGCCGGCCCTCCTCACTGGCTGTGTGCTGGACTGAACGAGGCTCACCTAAGGGCTCCTGAGTGACAGGGTTCAAGGCCTCACCACCTCACACTGAGCCCAGTGAGTGCTCCATCTGGGTGACAGATGATATCAAAAGCAGGAATGAACGAGGTCAGAAGGACAGGTTCTTGGCTGCAGCAATCTTTCTTCTTTTGAGGCGCTGGGAATTGAAATCTAGAGTCTCAGCCCTCAGCTAATTTAAAGTAAGGTTTCCTCATAGGCGAGGGATCCAGCCCCACCAGGACATTTGCATTTAATATTGCATATAAGCTCCTTTTAATCTATGGGTTATGTATGTCTGTATATTATTCATGAACAGAAACAGTATAATGACAATTACTGTAAAATTTCACTTCGCTTTTCTATTCTGTGCTCCTGTGAAGAGACAGATTGAACTCTGAACTGGGAAGCACCCCCCAAAAGCAGCAATGCTGAGCGATAACATGTGAGGCACAAGGGTAACTTAAAAAAAAATCTAGCATTCACATTAAAAAATAAACATAAAAAAATAAACTCCTGAAGTTCCAGGAGGTGGGCACATGTCTTCAGCTCTATCCACAGCTTTGATTCTGTCCTTTAAATGCATTAAAGAAAAACTTCTTATTTTGAAATTTGGCCTTAGACCTAATGGCCAGGTTATGATATTGTTTTCCTCCTATGATCAAAGTCCCACAATTAATAAGCAGGTGGGCTTGGAATCAAGATGAGTTGTGTATAACTTGAAAGCCCAAATACCTCCACACCACAGGACTCATACAAGTATTCTTATTATTTTAGGACTTATTTAGTAACTTATTCAAAAAAGCAGGAATTGTGATATATATTATTACATATACATTATATTACACATATAATAGATATATACACATATATTACATTATACAACTAGTACATATATGATACATGTATTAATGTATGATGTATAAGTATGTATTATATATCTGTATTATAGATACATAATATATAGTATGATTATTATATATAAAACACATACCTATATGTATATTATTTACATGTTATATGTACATATTATATGTAAGGGTAACACATATAATATATACATATAGGGGTTGGGGCTGTAGCTTAGGGGTAGAGCACTTGCCTGGCACATGAGAGGCACTGGGTTTGATCCCTAACACTGCATAAAAATAAACAAATAAAATGCAGGCATTCTATGCATCTACAACTACAAAAAAATTTAAATATATATGTATATATATACATGCATATGTACCTATGTATTACATATACGCATAATACATTATGTGTATAATTAACATATATTGTATATTACATATATAGTATATATGTGTATGTAACAATATGACACAAAGAAAATTTCTCATATATCTAAAATCTAAAAGACCATGAAGCTCCCATTACAGGACCCAGGGACATCCGGGTTCAGTCTATACCAAGGACAGACACCAGCCAGAAGTTATCTCACCCCTCCTTTACAAATCAGAAAATGACCCAGCTTTCTACATACTTTTATAAACGTAGGTGGACATGGGCTATAGAGGCATGGAGCAGGGAACTCCTTTACTGGAGACAAAGAGTAAAAGGAGCAGGAGGAGAAACACGTGATCAGTCGCAGCTCCTGGAATCACCCAAGAACTGGAATCCGGATGTTTGGGCATGTGGGTGACGTGGGAGATTACAGTGAAAAGGGTACTATGCGATTTTGAAAGAAATTCATGTAATCGGCAGACAGTGGTTAAACAATGAGTATCTGCAGGTGTCTTCCAGGTGCTTTGTCGGCTGCGGACCACAGCACTTAGCCTCCAGAAAAAGCGTAATCCACACGTCTCTAAAACCATCCCAGTGTAGAGAGGAGAAAACACAGGTTTCTGGATATCAGATGACAACGCAGCAGCACAGACAACTACCCAGAGATAGAACTGTCTAAAATTCCTTCTAAGCTCCTCAAAGACTGGTTTGCTCCTGATGCAGGAGATGTTGGTCTGGAGAAATACTATTTTCTTCCTATTTTGAAGAGAGTGCCTTGAGAAGACATTCCAGGAGCAACACAACTATTTTTCCTTCTTTCATGTTAAGGGAAGTCTTCAGAAAGAGAGTCATCAACCCAGATTCCTCCTTAAAAGGGCAAATGCTTGGCAATTATGGAGTGCAAAAAAGCACATCATAGGCCCAGAGCCTGACTCAGGGAAGAAAAAAATCTAAAAAGCCTTGTAAGAAATTGAGAAGGTAAATTATGCAACTAATTCTGAAAATAACTCATTTTCTTGCTATCTCTGCAACAAACCATTCAGTAAACAATAAATCACATATGAAGATTATAGGATTTGCCAAATCTTATCCCATATAATTTTGTATTAAACTCCAAAATCCAGATCATATGATGCATAGTTGTCAGAAACATTCCAGGAAAAAATAAAATAAAATCTTCAAGGGAGAGAAGCAGATGTTTTATTTTATTTTTGAGGAAAAGAAAAAAGAAGGTTTATTGCTTTGATAGCAAAGGAGAAGCACAGGGGACTCCTGTCCCAGAGGCTGGGATTCTCCCCATCATCAGGAACAGGAACTGTTAAAGAGGCGACTCAAAGGCTACATTCCACATGTTCTCTGTTGGAATTGTAATTCATTTGTTAATTTGGGACACAGCCATTTCTGAGACCTTGTGGTACCATCCCCAAAGCCTGAATTACTTTATTCCTATGGTGGGTGTGTATCAAGGACAGATAAAGTGAAGAGAAAGTAACAAGTTCATTTTAAAAATAATTTGCAGTGGCAGAGCAGCAAGGGCTGTATTCAAAGCATAAAGTGGACCACTGTTACATTTCCCCACTGTCAATTTCTATGGAAAAATGGGTGACAACATCTCCAAACTAGAAGCAGATGTTTTAGGAAATATGTCATTCACCAATTTATTTACCAGATGATTTTGAGGAAACGTATTCATTTTTCTGCAGTCATAGGGATGAGAGATTTTCCTTATTTTCCTGTTGGAATTTCCAAAAATAAGTCATAGGACTCCATTTGAAATAGCCCCCCAAAACAAAACAGACAAGAAATCTACAATACACACTCAGGAGAAGAAAACAGGCAAATAAACATTTTTAATGATTAAAAGCAAATTATTTCCTCCCTGAAATCCAACTCTATCCTGCCTCTTTGGATATATTTTCTTATCTTTGAAGTCACCACAAAAAAATACAGGTTAGAGCCTTGAACTGTCAATTTATACAAGAGATGTCTGTGTTCAATAATCATTCAAAAATCAACATTTTTTTGGGGGGGGGGGGGCTGGGGATTGAACCCAGGGCCTTTTGCTTGCAAGGCAAGCACTCTACTGACTGAGCTATCTCTCCAACCCCAAAAATCAACATCTTTAAAAATTTAGAAATAGACAAAATTAAATAGTATGGATGAAGATGTGAAACACGTGACTTCTCACAAATTGAAGGAGTTTGTTATCTATTTGTGGAAACTGTTTTGCTATTGAAGCTACACCATACTCCCCCACCACAGAGACTGAGGGAAATCACAGCACAGTGACCATGACAGCACGTAAGAACAGGCAGTCTCCATCCAAACACGGGAAACCCAGGGGACGCTTCAAGGGAATGCACCTTTGGAAGAGATAAATAATGAACCGTGGGGAAAATGGTCTCTGGGGGTCAGTCGCATTCTGCTCATGTATCCAGTTTAAAACAGTGCAAAGCACCATGCTTAAAGTTTTATATAGGTTTTAAGGGCATGTGGTACTTCACATGTATACATGTTTAAAAATACGTATGAGTTATGTAAAATAAAAATAAAAGCACAAAAAGACTCAAATTACACATCCCATGTGTAGATGTGACAAAACTCATTATAAAGATGATCATTTTCCCCAAAATTAATCTGCACTATTTTCCCATCAAAATTCCTATGTACATCTATGAATATATCATAGTGAATTTCACTTTCTGTGTATCTATAAAGCAGAATTTATAACTCTATAAATAAATAGAAGGAAGGCCAGGAGAAGGCGGATGGGGAAGGCAGGAGGAAAGGAGAAGTACTGGGGCCTGAAATGGTGGAAATTACATTCCAAGCTTGTTGGATTGTGTCAAAATAAACCCCGATAGTTCGTATGATTGTAATGAACTAATGAAAAATTCAGCATGCTTTGCTTTTAATAAACGAAGGAAGCAAAACATACAGTTCTAAAACTCATCCACAGTTAAATACGTGCTGTTAGCCAGAAACTTCTGAATTATAAGAGCAAAAGAAGTAGCTAACATTTCCTGACACATGCATATTAGAAATGATACTTTAAAATATGATCAAAGAATTAGAATATAAACAAAATCCACACATAAATCCATATGTATGTAAAAATCACGTCTTCATTGCAATGGAAGTCTATATAAATGGAACTACAAGGCCGACCTCAGCTACTTAGCCAGCCCCTGTCTCTAAATAAGAAACAAGAAGCACCAGGCTGCAGGCAGAGGCGAAGCAGCCCTGCGGCCCACCTCCAGCACCCGGAAGCAAGCTGGGGGCCCCGGGGCCAGCGAGGTCCCTCCAGACCAGAGCTCCTGTCGGGCAGGACACCCCACGAGGGGGGCAGTCCACGCTCCTGTCAATCACGCCGTCTGGGAAGACGCTGGGCTGCGCGCGCACCGCCAGGCAGGGCCTGAGGCAGGAGCTGGGGGCGCCCGGTCCCGCGGGTCTGCAGCGGCTGGCGGCAGGCGCAGGGGCACCGCCGGAGGAGGGCTCGGGCCTGCAGCCCAGAGGCGGCGGGGCCCGTCGCAGCTCGGCTCCGCGCAGCTCCTCGGCGCGCCCAGGCTTCCCTCCCGGCCGCTCTCCGCGGGCTCCAGATGCCGCTGCGCACTCACCATTTCCGGACACTCGGGAGCCAGGCCGGCTCCTCAGGATCTCGCCTGCAGGCGGGGAGCCGGGAGCCGGAGGGCTGCAGTGGCTGACTCGCAGTGGAGCGCGGGAGCCCGCCCCCTCCGGCCGGCCGTGCATGGGATTGGACGGTTCTCACCGCGGCTCCTCATTGGCCAGGGCTCCAGGCCGCGTCCCCGAGCCTCAGCCTGAGCCTTCCTTCTGAGTGACAGAAGGTGAGAACCAATCCAGGCGTGGATGTGGTCAGAATGACCGGCTGCTGCTATTTTTTTCCACCACCGAGCTCCAAGTTGCAACGATTTTAAGAGAAATTTTCCTCCCAGAAATAGGATCTACCCAACCTTCAGAACACTTGCATTTAAACTTGCATATGCGGTCGTCTCAATTTAGGGATTGTATATGTTGCCATATTATTCATGAATGAAAATAATGACAGTTACTGTAAATTTTCATTTAACTCTTCTGCTCTCTGGTCTTGTGAAGATGTGATGCCAAAAGCAGACTTGGTTGTGAAATTGAAGCCAGAATTGGGGACAGGCAGTTGGTGTGGAAATAGGGGATGGGGTCAAGTTGAGGAAATGGAGGCCATGAAAGCCTTCTGCATCTGGAAGTTGAAGACTGCCCCTGAGAGAACGGAATGTCAAGGCTCTCCAGAGCCCATTGACGACCACATTTACCTGTGCTTGTCTGGAACTACAGGCAAGGAGTGCTAAATAATGCCCCCTGGGCCCTTACCTGCCTGCTGTGCTCACCTTTTTTGTATGTGTATTTTTGGAACAACACCGCAAATCTGACTCTTTCCAGCATATCTCAATTCACAGCAGCCACATTCCTGATTTGAGGCTATGGGATGGGTTTCTGTTCATCAGGGAGGTAAGGGGCCTGTTAAATCCTTCGTATGCTATAGTTGAGGGGTACAGTTCCTTACTAGTATTTCTGAGACCCAAAGAGCAGGAGAGACAATGCCCTGAGTGAGACCAGGGAACTCCAACCAGGAAGTGTCCAAAAGTACTTCACTCTTTCCCACTTGGTGCTGGTCACCCGTTCCTTCCCACTGCGGATACCAGACAACACACAAAGGAAGATGAGGGCCCAGGAGGTGGGGGACACTACTGCACAATCTGTCCACAGCTTTGACCCTACTGTTTAAATACATTTAAGGTGAACTTCTCGTTTGGCAATTTGGCCTTGGACCTAATGACCAGGCTGTGATATCTGTTTCCTCCTATGGTCAAATAACTAATAAGCACAACTAATATGCAGCTAGGCTGGGACTCCTGATGAGCTATGTCTCATTCCAAAACCAAAACACCACCACCAGACCACAAGGCTCACACAACATTTCTTATTCTCTTCAGACTTGGAAAGTGACAGTTATTCAAAAAACTCAGAATTTGTGAGATGTGTGTGTGTGTGTGTGTGTGTGTACATGTGTGCGTGTATAATATATAAAAAAAGACTGTATTACGTTTTATAACACAAACAGATCCTTATATATCTGAGTCATCTCAGGACTCTCATTCCAGGATCCAGGGAATCCTGACTCAGTTTACATCATGGGCAAACATCAGCTAGAATTAATCTCAACCCACCTTTACATAACAAAATATAGATCAATATTGAAAATGTGCTCCAGCTAATCAGGGTTTATCAATTACAGAACAGGCTGATCTGTAGGGACATAAAAGACCACCAAGTCCTGTGTCTTAAAAACACAGGTGGACATGGGCTGTAGAGGCATGCAGCCTTTATTGGGGGTGCAGAGTAAAGGGAGGTCAAGGAGGGACCTGCAATGATTGGCAGGATCATGAATCACCACGGAACTGGAACCTGGAGCTCAGACAAGGGAGATCCCACATGTCGTGTTTGAGCATGTGGATGACATGAGTGTTCATGATGAAAAGGTGACAAGCTTCTGAAAGAAAATTGATGTGGGTGTCAGATAATGGCTAAGCAGTGTTTACAAAGCAACTTCAAGGTATTTTGTCACCTGTGAACTCACCGCACCTACTTATATCAACCATCTCCATGAGCCATTATCCAACCTAGTCCACAAAAAAATCCCCATTTTAGAAGGGATAAAACACATGCTACTAGATATCAAAAGGCTTCTCAGCAGCGAGCATTAGGACTGAAAACTGCCCAGAGAGAGAACTGTATGAAATTCCTTCTGAGCTCCTCAGTCTGGTTTGCTTCCGATATAGGAGGTGAATAAATATTTCTTCCCCATTCTAAAAAGACAGCCTAGAGAAGATATCCCAGGAGGGCCCTTTGACTTAGCAGATACAATTTTTTGTCCTTCTTTTATGTTATGGAAAGTCTTCAGAAACAGAGCTACGTCAGCCCAGGTTCCTCTTGGGGCAAATTCTTGGAAACTACAGGGTACAAGAAAGCACATCACAGGGCCCAGAATCTGAGGATGACTCAGGGGAGAAAAAGTCTAAATGGTTGAAAATCAACTGAAAAGTGACTCAAACTTGTCAGTTGGGATAATGGAAAAGAATGGAATAGTGTGATTTTATTTGCCACATGGACAAGAGGTTAACCAAACAAAAAATTTTAAATGCCAACACCCTGGTAATCCAGGCAGCAAAGAAGCAACTACAGTCAGAGATTTACTTCTGCAGCCCTTTGTGATGTAATCTGTGGCTATTAAAATGGAACATATGTTTATTCTTGTACTCAGTATTGCCTTTCCTAGGAATCTGTCTTCAGCAGGAGACTAGCTTATGTCATCAGCTGAATTATGTTCTCTTGCCAAATCTCATATGTGGATGTTCTAAGTAACAGAGCCTCAGACTGTGACTCTACTTGAATGTATGGTTCATAATGATATGATCAGTGTTAATCCAGTTAGTTGGTGTGAGGTCTAATCCAGTTAAATTTTTCTCCTTATAAGAAGTGGCAATAAGGACACAGAAAAGCCAGGAAAATGTCCTGCTAACATAGACAGAAGATGGCAATCTCCATGTCAAAGAGTCGACCTCAAAGGAAATCAATCCAGCAAGTGCCTTGATATCTAGCCTTTGGAATTAGGACAAATAAATTTCTGTCCTTAAACCCCCACCTGTGGAATTGTCTTTTGATGCCATGTGGTTGTGACACAGCCCTCTAGGACACACATACCCTGTCCCTGCAGCACGACTGAATGAAGATGCAATTGAATCACATCATACCCCACCAGCACTGAAAAGCTGAACTGCTGCAAGGAATGACATTTCTTACTGGAATATTATGAGGACAGCAGGTGAGGACACAGCTCCTTACCTGACAGGGCTGTAGAGCTTTGCCTTGTGGTACTGCATGGTCCTGGAAAACACCTAGACTACTTTTACCTCATTTGATTGTGTAACCCTCACTCCTCTTTGTCTCCATAGGTAAAGGTGCTAGTTTTTAAGTCTTGTAAAAGGATGAGAAGTACAGTGGAGAGGACTGGTGCATGGGCTACCTCGGGCAGGTAGCTAAAACAAAAACAGTAGCAGCGGAAAAGAAATATTCGGTGATGTGAAAATGCTTTCTCTGTTATTTCTACAAGTATGTAGTCTGAAGATTTTCACCTATTCAGTTGCCAGAGGGAGGAATACAGTCTGGATTTCTTTTGGAATGGGAATGTAGGTCATTCAAGAGGTCAAGTCCTCAGACAGAGATTAGGGGAGTCCCATACTTTCGCTTTGTCCTGGCCCCATCCTACCCGTTTCTGGTTCCTGCCCGTGGAGACCCTTCTCCAGAGGCTCATCTAACCTCAGACCAGAGATCATTGTTGGCACTGGGGGACACCTGCTCTTTCCCCAAGGAGACAGATGTATCAAGAAGCTCCATGACATCTGCTTGGAACTCAGCAAAGAGACTGTCTTACGTGCAGGACAATAATTAACATTGACCACCCTGGCTGACCCCACAGGGGACACTTCCACTGAAACTTTTTATATCCAGATCAGGTATATGTGGATACATACATAGGCCTGCACACAGTGGTGGCACTGGGTTACAGAGTAAGGACTTTGGATAAACATTTGGATAGCAAAACTAGTATCCAAAACTTAAATATCCACCCTGTCAGCCATGTCCAGGGTACAAACCTGGAAATTCTGCCAGTTTCAACATGAAATAACCTACTCCTGTCACTGCAGATCCTCTGCAGTCACCACCCCCCCCCCCCCACACACACACACAGGGAGAAGGGGAAGTTTAAGGACTTCCCAGTGTGACCAGAGGCGGACTTGCCTGATGGGTCTTCTCTGTGCTGCCTTTCTGCCTGTGGGTGCCTCCTGATATGCAGCCAGGCTGTGGTGTGAGGGCTGAGTCAGCATCTGACAAGGCTCCCGCTCCGGACCTTTCTGTGCCTAGAACCTTGGAAGACTGGACACATCAAGGAAACATCTAGCTCTGTTGTGTATCTCCCTTCACGTGAGCTGAATAAGGGACTCTCTCTAGAATGTGTGTGGTGACCAGAGTTCAAAGTTCTGTTGGGTGCTAATGCTAAGAAATCAAGGTTGCTTCTTCAGTTTAATTACCTGGGCCTCTCCCTATACTGGGACCTCCCTATAGTGTCCTTTGGGGTGCTGACTTGTCATCTTTCTATCTACGCAAAATTATACACAGAAATGGCCATTCTGTCCCTTGGGAAGCTGTGAGCGCATTGCTGCCCACTTGGGTGGAGGCTCACAGCAGGCCTGGCAGGTGCCCGGAGAAGACTCGACCTGGATGACACCATGAGGACCTGACTTTCCTCCAACTGCGTTCAGTCCATATCTTGAGCCCCCGTTCTGGCTGGAGGCAGGAAGTGCTGATGATCACAGAAGAGTACAGCCGTGCTGCACCAGGGTAGGACGGAGCTGTGCCTGGGCTCCCTAGCTCACTGGTGGATCGCTTTTGGAGCGAAATACCTGCGACAATCACATGATGGCAGCATTGCACAAAGCAAGGCCAACATGAGTGCTCTCCTGCTTCCCTGCCGGTCACCTGGATCCCCGGCAGTAAGCACTCACCTGCCTTCCTACAAGAACTGCGGAGGCCTTGACCAGATGCACATTCTTAATTGCAGCTGGACACTGTGCTTTACAAGGGAAAACACAGTATCACAAACTGCTGACCCCTGCATCTTTGTCTTGATGCAAACAGTGCTGATCTGTTTCAAAAGGGAGCAGTTGAAACCTCCTTGCTCCCCAAATTTCAGGCCTGCAAAAAGTCACATAATACAGAGAAGCTATATTGTTAAGAGGGGCTCAAAGTTCTCTAAGAAAAAAATATTTGGCTTTCATTGTGAGTCCAGGAAAACTGATTCCAGACTTCCCTGATTTTGTAAATAACTCCATAGACTTGCCAATAAATAAATAAATAAAGATTCTGACTAATCCACTAAAATGCACTCTGCTCCTCTTTGCCCTAGTTAAGTGTGGGAGGCCTTGAGGCTCCCTACTACCTGGGACCCCTCCACCTTAGATGATGCAGCTGGGGGTGGAGTCCTTCCTGTTTCTCTGTGCTGTGCCCTGAACCTCTACCTTCCTCTCAGTCTCTGACATCTTTGGCAGCCTCCACTGTGGGAGAGATTCAGAAAACACTGGAATGTACTTAGAGACATTTCACCATCAGGCCAGGATGCCATCAATTTACTTCCATGCTCCTTTTCAGCATTTTTTACTTTTGTTTCTCAGTAACAGCATTCAAGATATTTTAGGGACCAGTTTTGATCCATTTATAAAATGGGAACAATGTTTCTCTTGAAGGATTTACTGGGAAGTTTAAGGTACGTTATGGATGGCCAGCACACAGTTGTCTTGCCCTTGATGATGATATAAATGAGTGTGGGGTGAGAAGGGGAAAGGGAGATAGGGGTAGGACAGAAAATGCACCTGCCCCCAAGAAGTGTAGGCTAATGGGAGCTAGGCTGGTCCTTGGGGATTGGTGAGAGGGAAGGACATTTTCCTAGCTAAGGCCATTTCCCTGTAAGTCATTCCCCCAGCTAAGCCAAGCTCAGACTGGTAACAAATGTACCCAAGATCCTCCCCACCTTGGCGTGCCATGTGCTTCTGAGAGTCACAACTTGAAGTCAGTACACTCTTAACTTATTGAGGTTCAATCAATGTAGCCATCCCTTCTGGGCACATGGGTCTGGGTGCTGTGCTGAAGACTGGCACAGACTCTCAGGCATGGCAGACGTGGCCTGCTCTCTCCTAGGATTTTCTGGTCAGTGCAAGTAGCAGCATCAACAAGAAGCAAAGACAGCAGGGGACCAGGGCTCCAGTTTCATCCTAGTGTGAACAAGTAGCACGTTAACATTTGGCCTTAAACAGTTCTGATGAAGAAATTCCTTGGTGGGGTCCTGCTGAGGGGGATAGGCCGCAGGGAGGGAGAGAGAGAGAGACTCAGAGAACTGTGGCAGAGGCTGGCAGCATGATCTGGAGACCTTGAGTTCCCTTACAATGCTACAGGAGCAGCCAGAAACAAAGGGTTTACTTATGAATATTCACCCTGGATGGGAAACTCCCTGAGGTCAGGGTCAGGGCTCAACCTGGGCAATATTGGCATTCAGTCTCATAGAAACGTCTATTTCAAGCCTGAATATTTAGGAGAAAAACCCTCAAGACCACTTGGATTCTGAAAAAATCTAGTGCCATTCTTCTTGATGTGACACCTCCTATGAGGGGCAGGCAAGGCACATCTGGTTGAGCTTCCTGACCTGAGTTCCCAGTGAGAGCTGTGTGGGACATACAGGGCAGAATTGGGTGTCCCAGGCAGTTCTGAGGCTCTGAGTGGGGACAGGGACTCTTACTGAGTCATATCTTTCTGTATTTCTACACTCTGTCCCAGAAGTTCACTAGCACCACTGTAGTTGTACATGCTTTGAGACCTTTAGCTCAAGAAGTGCAGCATCAGCTAACACAGTAGTAATCTCATCATATGTGCAGTTTACTATTTTTTTTACATTTGAGCATTATTTGAGTTACTAACCATCCATATTTTTCAACCATCATTCTTAAGTCTGCATAAGAGCTCATAGAACAGATGTACCATGTTTGATTCAGTCATATTGCTTTTCTTGAATATTTAGGTTCCTCCTAGTTTTTAGCTAGTATAAAAATAATCTGTAAACAAAAGACCCAGAATAGCCAAAGCAATCCTGGACAGGAAAAGTGATGCAGGAGGCGTCACAATACCAGACCTTAAACTCTACTATAGAGCAATAGTAACAAAAACAGCATGGTACTGGCATCAAAATAGGCAGGTAGATCAATGGTACAGAATAGAAGACACGGAGACATACCCACATAAATATAGTAACCTCATACTAGACAAGAGTGCCAAAAACGTACAATGGAGAAAAGATAGCCTCTTCAACAAATGGTGCTGGCAAAACTGGAAATCCATATGCAGTAAAATGAAATTAAACCCCTATCTCTCACCCTGTACAAAACTCAACTCAAAATGGATCAAGGATCTAGGAATTAGGCCCAAGACCCTTCACCAAGAAGAAGAAGTAGGCCCGAATCTCCATCACGTTGGCTTAGGACCAGACTTCCTTAACAAGACCCCAATAGCACAAGAAATAAAAGCAAGAATCAATAAATGGGATAGATTCAAAGTAAAAAGATTTTTCTCAGCACAGGAAACAATCAATAATGTGTAAAGGGAGCCTACAGAGTGGGAGAAAATCTTTTCCACACGCACTTCAGACAGAGTTCTCATCTCTAAAGTTTATAAAGAACTTAAAAAACTTTACACACAAAATACAAAGAACCCAATCAATAAATGGGCTAAGGAACTGGGCAGACCCTTCACAGAAGAAGATATACAGGTGATCAACAAATATATGAAAAAGTGTTCTTCATCCCTAGTAATTAGAGAAATGCAAATTGAAACTGAAAGAATGGACATTTTTTTAAGCTGTCTGTTTTATCTCAACTCCCTAAGGTTTCCCTCCCAGTAATGGGAACAAAGCCCTTAAAGCTGTTCCAGGAAACAGCCCCAAACAGAGAATAAAAGAGTAAATTGAGCCTGATAGCCAGATAGTGCTTAAACAGTAGGATTACCAGAAACTATTGACCAGAATCTACACCCTGTTGTAAAACATTGTGAAACATGTTGTATGTTATCAGCAAACCCAGACCCCCTTTGAAATTTCCTGGCAGCTTTGTTCCCCATTTTTCCTTTTTTCCCCCTTTTCCCCCTTTCATGTGCGACCCCTCCCGATGTGTGGTTTCTGCCTTTATAAACCTACAAGATTTTCTGCTAGGGACTCGACTCCTTGAGTCGGGTCCCAGCGCACTGGAATAAACACCTCTTGCGGTTTGCATCAAGTGACGCCTCCTGCGGTTGATTGGGGTTGCCGTCCATCCATGGGACAGAGTTGGGGTTTCCTTTTGGGGGGCCTTACATTTGGGGGCTCGTCCGGAATAAGACGGCCCCCCCTCATCCGCGGAGTTTACCTTGGAGGTAAGATGGGGTACACCGAAGTTGTCTGTCTTTGTCTTGTGTTTTGTTAGTTGGTCTGGTTCTGTGAGTGCGCTTTCAGTTTCAGTGGCAACCGTTCGGTGACTCGTGAGAGTGGCCGGACAGTGGTCGGTAGACGTGCCTGGGGGGCCACAGGTTGCAGCACTGGGGGACGCCCTAAGGGTGGAAGGAGAGCCAGGGATGCCTGGTAGTCTCCGTTGGTAAGGGCGCTGATGGGGTTCAATTGGTGGATCAGAGATTGACGTCCGTCTGTATCTGGTTCTGTTGTGTGTTTGTGGCGGAGGTGGAGGAAGGGTTGGAACAACTGGGGGGTTCTTGGCCCGGGCTACTCTCGGGTGGACCCCAGAGGTTCCTTCTCTGGACTCCCCCTCCCGACAGCCCTGAAGGGTAACTTAGCAAAGTAGCTTCAGTCTCAAAAGTAATGAAAAATAAGGTCTCATAATTTTAACATCCAACCTGTCCAGATGAGATGGCTAAAATGCCTTAGACACAGAGTTTCTGTTAAACCTGTTAGATCCTTCCAGATCTCAGTCCAGGCTTGCATTGAAATATAAATAAAAGAAGCCTAAAGGCTCAGTAGGAGACCAGTCTCAAACCCAGGGAAAGAAAAGGTAAAAAGAGTCTTTAAAACTCCAGCAAAGTAAATTTTATGGTACTTTACTAAAGTAATTAACGGCCGTATGATTTTTTTCCAGGACTCTTGGTTTTTTTAATTATATGTTTTTTTGAGCTCATGATTTTTTGATCAGTTCTATTTTTTATTCAACTAGAGTTTTTGAACATCTGTTACATTGCAATGGAGATTCACCTATAAAGTTACAAGGCCTTGATTTTGTGTTATTTGTATGTCGTGCTGTCTAATGTCATGTTTTGTCTGTATCAAAACTGAGCGCTCCTAAAATTAAGATTTAAAAATGGATCCAGATACTTTTAATTCACGTGATTTAAAAAAGGTTCAAATTGGGTAAACTAATAAGAGTAAAATGTCTTTGAAAATAACTTGCAAGTCTCTAGGTGGTCAAACTAATAAAATATTGATGTTAATAAAATGTCTAATATCAATTATTTCTAGGACTTTTCTTCAACAGGGAAGAGACAGCAAATACTGTTCAGGACACTTTTGTCTGATATCTTGTTTTTTTACAGAATAAGTGAATTAGAGTTAACATGTATGGGATTACTCTAATGTGTTTGTAGAGACATCTGATTAATTTACAAAGTTAAAATGCTAGTTGTTAAATAACATCGAGACTTTTAACTCCTTAAATTCCATGGGGTATCATACTTAAACATTATTGGTGTTTTCATAGGTTGGTAAATAAAAGGGTTTAAACTTGCTTTGTGTCATCACTAAACTAAAAACAAGGTTACTAAGAGTTATGTCCTAACAAGTGCAATTCTATATACAAAGGGTCTCAAAAGTTTCAGCTGTGTTTCAATTAGAGTACTCTAAACAACAAAATATTTAATCTTATTAAAATAGAGTAATTTATCTAAATTCAGAAATTTCATAAGAATTGTTTCAGAATGTAAACAAAAAGGGGTCAACAAATAGGAAAGAGAAAATAAAAGGTTCTGGGTATGGAAATATATTTAGTAAAAGGGAAAAAGGAAATGTTTCTGGGTAAGAAAGTGCTTGTGTGATGAAATACATGAGGGTCTAAGTCAGTGCCAAGAAAGTCTGTGTGTAAGTAAAGGACAAGTTTCAATAAGTTTGTGGGTAACTAAGTTGGTTGTATGTATGTGAGACAGCTAAAACTATTTAAGGTTTTTCCTAAGGTGAAATACTAACGTTCTGATATAAACCAAAGTTTAATCTATATGGTAGAATGACATGGTAAAATGACAAGGATTTGAAACACTGATTTACTCTTGACTTTGTGTCTATTAAGTTTTATTCTTTAGAACAATCAGTCTTAAAAATTGGGGTTTATACAATTATGGTTAAACAACTGCTAGATTATTGTACTATGTTACAGAGTCTAAATTTTTCTTTAAAAACTAAATTTGGTAAAATAAAAGTGTCAAGGTAATTGTGAAATGGTCACTAGTTGTATATTAAATGTGTTCATATTTTTCAGGACCACAAGTTTTTAAAGCAGGGAATTTATCAAGCTCTGCTATTCTCCAGATTAAACTTGTCTGTAATGGTAATCTTAAACTTATAAAGAGTAAATTTTATTGGGGATTTATTTCTATCATTTAATGTTCTATTATAGGACCTGCTATCAATAGGGTATGTGTAAAATTTGTTACTTTTTTACACTGGGATAAAGAATTTCAAATGTAAATGTATTTCTAAACATTAGAGTCTGATTTGTTTAAAGGTTAATATTGTGAAATATGAAAGAAACATGAAAACATTTTGCCACTTTATCACACAAAAGGAAAGTTAAAAGCTCTCTCAGCCTTTCTTTGATTCATGTTTTAGATACTATGTTAAATTGTGTTAATTATAAAGTTTATATAGACTCAAGAAACAGTATATGTAAACTACTTGATGGTATTTAAGGAAGAAGCAAAGATCAACATCAGAATTAGAACACTTAAGATCTGTAAAGAGCCACGCCTTACCTGAGATAAGGCTCTGCCTCCCACCTCACTGTGTGTAGAATAGCTCCAAAATAAGTCAGACTTCAGCTTATTTAAAGTTATAGTCAAAAGATTGGTTCTTGTTGTAAAAGTACTGTGATCTCAAATAGGGGATAGAATGTAGTTCTCAATCAAAATCCAAGATAGCTATTATACAAGCTGAATATATTTTTACTCTTGCTAATTTCATTTTGTAAAACTGTTACCTGTTAATGTTTTGCAGAAGTAGCTGCTCCAAGAACAAACAACCTAGGTAGCTTGTGATAATAAGCCATCACCTATATAATAGTGGTAACTTCCAGTACTAATGCAGACTCCAGTTAGATAAAAGGGTAAATAACTGTAAAGTTATGGACATTAAAGTTAAAGCCCAGTACTCTTACTTTATGACTGGTGAGACTGGCTTGCTGGATGATTAAGATCAAACTTAGAGATTGGAGTTAAATACAGAGGTCAAGAAAAGTCCATATTTGGGTCTTGCCCTCAACGTTAGCCTGAACCCAGGGAATAAGAGAACTTCTGTAAGGAGCGTTGCAACTCTGGGTCACACAACCTCCTGATCAAGGAGATTGTTGAGACTAGAGGATGAAAAATCATCCAGTGCATCTGCTGCAGAGGAAGGTCACGGAAAAGGGGAAACATCCCTTGATGCTTCTAAAGGAAGTCACCTCATCAAGAGACCCTGCCTAAACCAAGTCACTGGTGGAGCTAAGGAGCCGCTCTTAAGTTCTGTATGAGTGACCCCTGTAGGAACTCAGCTGACTCTTTAACAAGACAGGAACCAATTTGACCAGCTTGATCTTAGATACCCAGCAAAACAGTTAAAACCAAAATATAGCCATTCTTGGGCATTTAAAGGAAATAATAGTTAAATGTAACTTAAGATGTACACTTGTACTAGCCCACTAGAATAGACTGGAAGCTACAAATGAGAGAAAGATTTTTCAGCAAATATGCCTGGTAACTATCAAGAGAAACTGCCAGAGTCAGAAGTTTTTAGTCAGTTTAAGGCCTGCAGACCTTCCTAAGCTACACAGACTTAATCTATGTTTGCTAGTATGATTATCTATTCCTAAGTAACAGAAGTATAGAGATCTCTATTAAACACAGGTTATACCAATAAAGGGATATTTTACAAAATCAAATGACATTAAGTAGCTTAACTATTTTTTCTGGGGACATCTATGACATTAAGAGTTAAATGTTGTGTTTACATTCCTGATAACCTGGACAATGTTAAAGTCCCCAAATAAAGGCCTTGTCCTCTCCAGCCTTTGCTAGGCCTAGTTATGGGAACAATTTCTCAGTTCTCCCACCTCCTGGTGAGAGATTGACTTCTGTCATTTTCATGATACTCAGTGGCATGTTTCAGATGCTGCAACATTTACTTTGTACTAATCTCATTTCAGTACTCATGTCTTTTTGTTCTATCATAGAAGCACCCACCCCCAGATGACTTTACAACCTGCTCTACCCCAACCAGGTTTCTTCCTGGGGACCCCTTGATTGCCCCTATTTTTAGAAAAGGAATTCCAAGCTGCTTGCCCCACGCCACCCCCTTCCAGCTTGAAGAAGCTAGAGCGGTCATCGACCTCCTTCCCCAGCAGCATGGAGTTCCTAAGATTAGAGGGGGGAATGAAGCCAGAATTGGGAACAGGTAGTTAGTGTAGAAATAGGGGATCGGGTCAAATCGAGGAAATGGCCATAAAATCATGTGCCTCTGGAAGTTGGAGACTGCCCCTGGAAGAATGGAATGTCAAGGATCTCCGGAGCCCATTGATTACCAAATTTACCTGCCTTTATCAAGGACTGTTTATCAAGGACTGCAAACAAGGGGCTGCTAATTGGTGGCCCGCCCCCTGGTTTCTTGCCTGCCTGAAATCGCCTAGTCACCTTCATCAGGGAAAGAGTAAGTGCTGTACAGGTACTAATGCTCAGGCAACAATACCAGTCCCTCCGCCAAGGAAATAGCTTTGGAGAAGAGTATGTAGAGACAGAAGTTCCATGATTAGAACTTACCAGAAAAGAAAATGGGGAAATGAAAGAATGGACATTTTTTTAAGCTGTCTGTTTTATCTCAACTCCCTAAGGTTTCCCTCCCAGTAATGGGAACAAAGCCCTTAAAGCTGTTCCAGGAAACAGCCCCAAACAGAGAATAAAAGGCTCAATTTATTGAGCCTGATAGCCAGATAGTGCTCAAATAGTAGGATTACCAGAAACTATTGACCAGAATCTACACCCTGTTGTAAAACATTGTGAAACATGTTGTATGTTATCAGCAAACCCAGACCCCCTTTGAAATTTCCTGGCAGCTTTGTTCCCCATTTTTCCTTTTTTCCCCCTTTTCCCCCTTTCATGTGCGACCCCTCCCGATGTGTGGTTTCTGCCTTTATAAACCTACAAGATTTTCTGCTAGGGACTCGACTCCTTGAGTCGGGTCCCAGCGCACTGGAATAAACACCTCTTGCGGTTTGCATCAAGTGACGCCTCCTGCGGTTGATTGGGGTTGCCGTCCATCCATGGGACAGAGTTGGGGTTTCCTTTTTGGGGGCCTTACAAAACCACCCTAAGATTTCATCTAACTCCAATTAGAATGGCTATTATCAAGACCACAAGCAATAAGTGTTGACATGGATATGGGAAAAAGGCACACTCATACATTGCTGGTGGAGTTGCAAATCGGTGCAGTCACTCTGGAAAGCAGTATGGAGATTCCTCAGAAAGCTTGGAATGGACCAACATTTGCCCCAGCTATCCCACTCCTTGGTTTATACCCAAAGGACTTAAAATCAGCATACTACAGTGATATAGTCACATCAATGTTCGTAGAAACTCAATTCACAATAGCTAGATTGTGGAACCAACCTAGATGCCCTTCAATTGATGAATGGATAAAGAAACTTGGTATATATACACAATGGAATATTACCCAACCATAAAGAAGAATAAAATTATGGCATTTGCTGGTAAATGGATGAAGTTGCAAAATATTATGCTAAGTGAAATAGGCCAATCCCCCAAAACCAAAGGTTGAATGTTTTCTCTGATAAGTGCATGACAATATATAACTAGGGGCAGTGTTGGGGGTAGAGAAGAATGAAGGAACTTTGGATGATGTAGAGGAAAATGGGGAGGGAGGGGGTGGGGAAAGGAAAGATAGTAGAATGAAACAGTCGGTATTACCCTATGTATATGTATGATTACATGAATGGTTGAATATACATTGTGTACAACCATAGAAATGAAAAATTGTATCCCATTTGTGTACAATGAATCAAAATGTGTCTGAAAAAATAAAAAAGATTTTAATAAAAAAAAGAAAAATAATCTGTAAAATATAAAGATCTTACCTAAAACAGTAAAACCAAAGTGGGGGCAGAAGTATTTTTGGTTGGGGGAGGATTTTTTCTTTCTTTGTGGTAGCCTTGAACACAGGGCCTTATGCATGGAAGGCAAGCACTCTACCAACTGAGCTATGTCCCCAGCCTTTGGGGAGGATTTCCATTTTCTCCCATCCCTTTCCCACAAGACCAGCCTTCCTTGGATTCTGTTTGCTTGGCACAATCTCTGCCCTTGAATGGTCTGGACCCCTGCCCCTGTCTCTTTGCTTCTCTCACCCCTACTCAGCTCTCTTCCTGGTGTAGTTGTGCTGAATCTGGGCAGGTGGGAGCCAGCACTCTATCCTGGCCAGCCCCCACCAGCACTGAAGAGGAGCCAGAGGTGGCCAGACTGAAGATCAGCTGTGGACTAGGCCTGAGCAACAGGAATCAGAATAGCCCACTGTGAGAGAAAAGGGCCCAGCTCACAGCCTGGCTCCTAGAAGACCCAGAAACTCCATATGCTTTCTGAGAAAGATGAAATTTAGTCTAGTGGGGTGTAGTGGCCCATATCTGTAATCCCAGCTACTAAGGAGGCTGAGGCAGGAGGATCACAAGTTCAAAACCAGCCTCAGCAAAATGAGGAGCTAAGCAGCTCAGTGAGACCCTGTCTCTAAATAAAATACAAAATGGGGCTGGAGATGTGGCTCAGTAGTCAAGTGACCCTGCGTTCAATCCCCAGTAACTCCCCCACAAAAAGGAAGAAATTTAGTCTATGTGCAGCATCTGGTTTAAGAAGTCACATGGTGCCTTCCCCATCCACAGGGTGGAAAGTCTTGGGGTCTTCAAGAAGAGGGTGGGGTGGGGTTGTTGGGAACTTTTGAGGTGACCCAAGTCTCTGATTTCTATTTCTATAAGATCATTAGGGTCTAGCAGGTCATGTGATTCATCTCCCAGGTGAATGTCATTGTGACTACATGGCCAGACCACCAAGACAATTATTCTAAAGTGAAAAGTTTGCACTCTGTCCTTGGAGATAGGAGCTCAATGTAATTTGGGGTGGAAATATTCTCAGTTGAATAAAAGATAAGCTTGTGCCAGGAGGCAGGGGATATTGATCCAATACAGCTCTGCCCCAGCTGGTTATGCAAGGTTGGAAAACAAGGACTCCCAGGGCTGGCTTCCCTCTCTTTACAAGGAGGGACTTCTCCCACATGCTCTCAAAGGCCCTTCTTGACTTTGGAGTTTGTGCTTCCTCTGTCTTCCCATGGAGATTTATCTCTGGCAGACATTTGAGCAGCAGCTGGACAGGACAGTGGGCAAAGATGTGATTGTGCTCAGCCTAATACTGCCTGGCTTCCTGGGGACATTGTGCAAACCTGGTTTGTTCTCCCCAGAGAACGTAACCAGCAATAATCACAGAAGAGGTAAATTGGGAGTTATGACATGATTCAATGGTTAGACAAGAAGGTGCTGGAAGGGATCACGGACCCTTCATATGTCTGTAAGGGTATGTGATTGGAAGCTAAGGATGCAGTGGCCAGAATCAGGAATCTGGCGATGTGGTGTGTGGACTTGGCCACATTTGGGGTAGAATGTCCTGGCCTCCTGGTTGAAAGGAGCTGGGACTCCCCTCACCTTGCTCTCAGAGTGCAAGGGAGACTACAGGCATGCCTGGAAAACTGCATGTGGCAGGGAGCAGGGCGGTCTTTGTGTTCTGGTGTGACCTGGTGGCTCTAACTTCCAAATTGACCTGGTGACCCTGTCTCAGATGCAGGATGATTTCGAATGGTGCACAGATGGCCAGTAGTTGATCTAGTAGTTCTTTGAGATTTTGAAGTTAATTTTTATTTGAGACAAGTGGTACTCATTTTGATTGACAATTGCCATAAGCAGTTTAAAATACATTTTTGTAAGTATAACACACAAGATGACTTAAGAAAAATAAGTAAACAAAAAACAATACAAGTGGCAAAATTGCAAAGGTGATGTGGAAATAAAGTCAGGGAGTCTTCATCCTTCCTGCTTCCCCTCTCCCTCCTCCAGGTCTATGATAATCTTCTTGGGCCTGAGGGAGACTAGCAGTAAACTGGGAGGCCAAGACTGATTCAAAACACATCTTTGGAGACTGTATTTGGCTTCACATTCCAGCTCTACCACTTTCAAGGCCAGTGGCCTTGGGCAGGAAATTTAACTCCCTCTGAGCTCTGGTCTCCTCATCTGTGAAGCAGGGATGTCCTGGTCCCTGGGTGCTTGGACAATGCCATGAACTGCCACAGACAAGGGCTTTCCAACTCTGTGGTGTAACCAGCTATTCCCCTGCAGCTCAGAGGGGAGTCTGCAATATCTGTCTCCAGTATCTGTTTTTTCTTCTTCCAGGAGTGGCTCCTGATTTTTCTGGGATGCCCCCTCTGCATTTCACCCATGTGGAGTGAATGGGCAGGTGACCAGGCCTAAGAAGTCAGAGCATGGAAGCCCCCTAGTCAAGGAGGCACTTAGCCTGCCACGTTGGCTTGAACTGGTCCAGGTGGACTGTTCCATAGGCCCACAAATGACTGGTAGGGAGTGAGCATGGAAAACTCTCTGCCATCTTGTGGCTGCAGAAGAGACCAAAAAGTGGAATGAAAGAGAGATGAAAAGACAGTGGATCACTGAAACCAGCTGTGCCTGCAGTCAGAACTACCCCCAAGGTTTTTACTTGTAAAAGAAAATGCCGCCCCCATGTTAGTTTGAGTTGAATTTCTGTCACTTGAGACTGACCTGCTGTTTTTCTCAGTTCTCTTTCTTTTGTAGTATTGGAGGGACAGGAGAATGGTAACAAGGAATGACGGAAGGTTAAATCTTCAAAAAGTGCAATAGCCCCGTCAATAAATGGGCATATAAACTAAATGGTTCATTACTTTTGAGTGAAAAAGAAAAAATACAAATGGCCAAGAAATATATTTTTAAAAAAGTTCAACATCATTGCCAATTAGGGAAATACGAATCAAAACTTCACTGAGATTTCATCTCATAAGAGTCAGAATGACAGTCATCAAGAATACAAATAATAATAGAAGCTGGAGATGCTGTGGAGTAGGAGGAATACTTTTCCACTGTTGGTGGGACTTTAAATTAGTACAACTTCTATGGGAATTGTAAGTTCATGGCTCACAAATGATAGAGGCAGGAGACGGAAAGCAAACCTTGGATCAGCAAGCTTTCCTTTATTCTGCAGCAAAGTCCAACAGTCAGGCATGGGAGGGCCCATTTTCTGGTTATGAAGCTGGCCCCTGAGTTACAGAAGGAGTCTGAGTTTTATAGTCTCACTGGAGACTGCAGACGTGCAGTTTTGACAGTCAGGGACTAGTTGTACAGGTTAAAACTTTGAGGGAAGGTAGTTGTAAGAAGGTTGAAACTCATCATTATCCAGAGAGAGAGGAGTCCAGACCCTGAGGGATGAGTACTCAAATTTTGCCCCTTGCCTTTCTTTTTCTGGGATCCATTGGTTCCCAGAGTTCCAATATTTCTTGTGCCTCCATTTAGAACTAATTTGTGATGGGGGAAGGTCAAAGCTCAGGGCCCAGCATTCAGTACTTGCCCCTTTCCTTTAGGGCTCATTGTTATTAGGAAAGGGTGTACTGGGAGAGGTTTAATGTTTGACCAATTTCCCCTCCCACCTCCTGAGCCACACTGTCCCTCCATTTTTCTTGGGGAGCTATCTTGTAGGAATATTATTTTCCATAACCCCTCACCTAGACCTGTAGCTAATTTTTGCCTAGGCCTACCCCAACCCTAAAATTACTCAGAATCCTCAGGGTAGGAGGACAAGCATGTAGCTTTCAGCTTCTGTGTGTCTCCTGATAGAGGTGTGAGAGTACTCCATCACCCATAATCCTTAGGGTGAGGGCACTCACAGAACCTCCATGGAGAGCCAGTCAAAACCAAACCCTAACTCTAATCCTGACAGTTGTAATGCAGTTCAGTATTTTGCTGGCTCCTCATGGGGTATCCTGGGAGTTTCTATTCCCTTAGGTTTGCAGGTCCTTTAGTCCAGAGTTTTGCCCACTCATGGGAAGTAGTGGAAGAACTTCTCCTGCAAGCTTCTGCCCCTAAGGACTGTGGGTAATGTAGTCCAGCATTTTGCAAGTTTATGAAGGGGAGTGCTCCTGTGAGCTGTCCCTCCACCCCCTGTGGATTATGGGCAACATGGTCCAGTATCTTGCTGGTTCTCTGTGCAGAACCCAGGGAACTTCTTCCCCATTAGGATTGTGGGTAAATCCCATGTATTTTATGGCTCAGAGGGGTAGATTCTGTGCAATTCCACCTCCTCCTCCCAGGATTGCAGATAATGCAGTCCAGCATTTTGCCTGCTCCTAGGGTGGGAGTGGGGGAGTGTCGAAAGCAGTAAGAGAGGAATCAAGTCTGGTTCCAACAAGTGGATATTATTCATGCAATGCACACTCACCTTAACATTCCTAATAATATCACTTCACAAGTACATTGAAGATTCACTCCCTTGTTCACCTAGAGTCCAATCCCCATGGACTTACTCAATGCAACGTCTCTTAGCCAAGAAGTCAGTCAATAAGACCCAGGTGATTCTTCTCAGCCGTAGCCTCTCTCAGCTCCTCAGATGTCTTTGGATGTCCTCGGGTGTCTGATAAACCAGAGCCTGGGTGGCAGTCATTGCCATAGGAGAGGTGGTCAGTCATCTGGCCTTGGTGACAACGGTTAATCAACAATCAGTGATGGAGTGGACAGCAGCCAGGGCAGTCAAGAGACAGAGTGATGTGGAGTTCCTCTGGTCACAGTGCTGCTGACAGTTTGCTCCAAAAGTCCAGGGGCTTAAGTAGTGATTTGCAGCCAAGTCAGGCTCTGGTCTTCATTGATAAAGACCAGAACACGACTAGACTAGGAGCACCCACTCAAATCATAGGTAAAGGTTCATATCGGCACTGTTCAGGAGTGTCATCCTGCCACCCAGCAAATTTGTCACCAGGCGCCTTTATTTTAGTTTTACAAGTCCAGGAAAATACCAGATACAGCTTATTATTACTATATAACACACAACTATAGCAATTCCTATTATTTCCTCCTTGTCTCATTACAGGGAGAAAGAGGTCTGGGAGTTTTTGCCCCTGAAGACTAAAGGTAATGTAATTCAGCATTTTGCTGACTGTGTGGGGGAAGCTGGGAGCTTCTACCACCTAAGGATTATGAATAATGTAGTCCCATGTTTTACTAGGTCACTGGAGGCAGGGGATGCCTGTGATTTCTGCCTCCTCCAAGGATTGTGGGTAAAGTAGTTCCACATTTTCCCAGCTCACAGTGGGGAACACTCATGTGAGCTTCTGCTGCCCCTGAGAATTGTGGGTAATGTAGTCCAGTATTTACACACACACACACACACACACACACACACACACACACACACCTCTGTCAGACATCTATGTAAGCTGCAGGCTGCATGCTTGCCCAGGCACCCTGAAGGTTCTTAGTACTATGATCCAATGATCTACCCATGCAGCTCACTGCAGAAGACTTGGAGGTGCAGTCTGCACATTCCCCTCACCCTGGGCATCCCCATGAATCCTGAGTGGTGTAGTGCAGTATTCTGCCTGTACAGCCCTCATCATGGAGGGCTGTGGGAGCTCCAAGCTGCACATTCACATGGGTCAGCTTGGGAACTCTAGGCAGTGAAGTCCAGTCCTCATTGAGAGACCTCTCCAAGCTGCAGGCACCCAAGGTTCATGGTTAGTGTATTCTATTGTTCTGCTCATGCATCCCTCACCCCAGAGGCTGGGAGATGCAAGTCACATGGATACCCAGGGACCCTGAGGATTGTACCAGTGAAGTCTGGTGTTCTGTTGCTCAGCCCTCACCAAGTGAGGCCATGGAAGTTCAGGTCATTGCTTTTCCCTGGTATCCTAAGGATTGTGGGTAGTGTAGCTCAGTGACTGCTTGCCCAGCCCTCCCCACAGGACTGTGAGAGTTATAGCAGTATGTTTTCCAAGGCACTCCAGGGATTTCTGGGCCGTGTGGTCTGGCAGAGTTATCACCACACTGGCTTCTGGGAATTTTCAGACACCCCACTCCACTGAGTGCTGACTTACCCATAAATCCCTGGCATTGTCTATAAAACTCAGCCACATAGTGGGAAGATCTCTTCAATGCAGCCACAATATTATTATCACACTCATACATCAACTTCTCAATATTTTTCAAGTCACTTTAACACTGAAAACAGTGAGTCATAAAGAAAATAAAAACAATGAGGTGACATTAGCCCATTAGGCACTAGCGAGTTTCCAGGTGCTGGGACCCCCATGCCTCCCTACACTATTTTTAAAAAATCTTTAAAAAAATTTTTTGTAGATTTTGATGGATGTTTACTTTATTCATTTATTTATATGTGGTGCTGAGAATTGAATCCAGTGCCTCACACATGCTAGTCAAGTGCTCTAGCACTGAGCCACAACTCCAGTCCCGCTGCACTATCTTGAGTTCGTGTCTTAGTGTTTCTCCATTTAGTCTCCTGGGATTTCTCCCCATAAAGGGTGTTTTAGGATCCTATGGCAATGAGCAGCCAAAGCCCCACAAGGGATAGTTTTATAAAACTAAGTCCCACTAAATTATTACCTACAAAAGTAAAAAAACAGCAGAGCTTCCTCCTTAGTGCAAGGGACAGTGGATAATAGGGTTTTCCCCATTCTTCACTACCTTTCCCTCAGATTGACTTCAGTTATCCCCAAACCACAATGTCACCTCCACGGGTAGATGCCAAGAAGTAATCTCACAGTACACTTGGTCCCCAGCCAAGGCATCTCCCTGTGAGGGTACCAAGGGGTCTCTGCCACAACAGTCATGGCTTCAAGGTGTCTGCAGACAGAGTCTCTTCCTAGGTGGGTCCCAAGGTTAGGGTTAGGGTTACTTCACTGTGGACATGGCCCCTGGGTGTCCCCAGCCACAGCATCTCCCTGTGTGGTTCCCAAGGTGAAGGAAGCTTTTCTCATCACAGTCATAGCCCCAAGGTGTCCATGGCCATGGTCTCTCCTCTGTTGCATCACACAGGTGAGGGTTAGGGCAGGTCTTGAAGGTCTGGTTGGGGTTACCTCACTGTGGACATAGACCTCATGTGTCCCTAGCCATGTCATTTCCCCAGGTGAGTCCTGAGAAGGAAGCTTGCTGTGGGCACAGAACACCCATTTCTGGTAAGCAGATAATTCAAGGGGATCAGAAAAAGTTACTCTGAGCACCCCCTGCTGGTCCCTATGGCAGCTGAAGAAGTTCAGTGCTCAGTGCTCACTGTTCAACAGTGCCCCTGCGCCCCCTTGTGGCAATCCTGGTGAAGTTCTGAAATTCATGGTTCTGATTTTTCTAAGCCATAATTTGAAAATCAAACAGCAATAGAATCCACCATCCCATGTTTGATCATAATGGATAAAGATAACAAAAAGAAAAATACATGGGTGATAGACAAAATTCAATTGACTTCTTATCCATCAGCAATAATGCATAGGAAAAATTGGAATTTAAAAATAAGAATAAGAAAAAATGTAAACAATTTCAGCAAATGGTAAATTCACCCAAACCCTAGCCCTTGCACTAATCCTAGCCCAAATCCTAACACTGCTCAGAATCCTCAGGGTACCAGGGCAAGCATGTGACTTTCAGCTTCATGTGACTAATAGCAGAGAAGTGTGAGAAAAACTCAAAACTAGGTTAACCATGATGCCAAAGTATAGAAGTTACCCGCATTCTCAAAGAGGAAGAATTTCCTAGGATTGCCAACAGAGAGTGGACTTATCATAGGACTACAGTACCCACAATTCTAAGTGGCAGAAACTACCAGGATCCCCAGCAAACAATTGGCAAAACACTAAATGTTGTTGCACACCTGTAATCCCAGCAGCTTGGGAAGCTAAGGCTGGAGGATCACAAGTTCAAAGTTGGCCTGAGCAACTTAACAAGACCCTGTCTCAAAATTTAAAGAAAAAGGGTTGGGAATGTGGCTCAGTGGTTAAGTTCCCTTGGATTCAATCCCCAGTACCAAACAAACAAACAAACCAACAAACATTAAATCTATCATAGACCTAATCCTTAGGGCACCAGGGTGTGTGACTCAGCTTCCATGGGACTACTGCCAGAGGTAAGGGAGCAGAACTCAGAACTACATTACCCATGATGCCAACTGATAGAAATCACCAGAGTTTCCCCCTCCTAGAGCAGTGAGCAGACAAAACACAGAGAACATTACCCCCATTCCCAAGGATGAAGAATCTCCTGGGATCATCAACAGTGAGTGGTCTAATCACAAGACTACATTACCCACAATCCTAAGTGGTGGAAGCATCCAGCAGACAACCTGCCAAATGCTAAACCTACCATAGCCTTTGACCTGACCCTAACACTACTCAGAATCCTCAGGATATCAGGGTAAGCAGGTGGCCTTCGGCTTCCAGGGACTCCTGGCAGAGATCAGTGAGCAAAATTCAGAATTACATTATTCAGAACCCTAATTGTCAGAATCCCCAACAGAGAGTTGGCAAAAGTTAACCCTACCCTAGCCTCTGCCCTAATATTAACCCTAACCCTAACACTGCCGAGAATCCTCACATTACCAGGGTAATCTGACCTTTTCAGTTTCCATGGAACTCTCAGAAAATGTGAGCAGGCAAAATTCAGAACTGTGACCCACAGTGCCAAGGAGTGCAAGTCCCCAGGGTCTCCACTTGGTGAGCAGACAAAACACAGGACTATATTACCCACTATGTGACAGAAGCCATCAGGATCCCCAGTGGACAGCAAGCAAATTGCTAACCTGAACCCCAGCCTTTGTACTAACCCTGTTGGAATCCTCAGTGTACCAGGGCAAGCAGCTTCCATGTGACTCCAGGCAAAATGTGTGGGCAAATCCTAAGGGGGTGGCAGCTCCTGAGTCCCTACAATGAGCAGGCAAACCATGGGACAACATCACCCACAATCCTAATCCACACTCCTGGCAAGAGGGAGCCTCAAGGGGGTCAGGAAAAGTGGCTCCAGTTGCTGCCTGCTGACCACTGTGGGCACTGCAGGACATCCCCACTCACTGTTTAGTGGTGAACCTGCGCCCCCTTGTGGCATCCCAGTGAAGCTCTGGAAGTCATTGTTCTGATTATTCCAGGTCATTTTAGAAATGAAGCAGAAATAGAGCCCACCATCCCATGCCTTGATCAGAGTGGGTGGAAATAGCAAGAAGCAAAGTACAATGCCAACAGACAAGGGTCCTTTGATTTCCTGTGTATCAGCAATAATGCATAGGAAAAATTGAACTTCAAAAACCAGAATAAGAAAATTTTAAAGCATTTCCATTTATAATAGCACCCCCCAACCTGAAGTCCTTGTACTTTCAGAAAACCTTGAAATATAGTAGAAAGAAATAAAATTAAACATAAATACGTGCAGAGATACTCCTTGATCAGGATGCTAGACTCAGTGTAGTTAAGATGGAGTTCTCTCAAGCTTGATCTGCAATACCCGCTTCCCAGAAGACTCTCTAAGCCCAGAATAGATGCCACTGACTGCAAGAGCAGAAGCCTGAGCCTCCACACTGGATCCCAGAACCTGTCAGAGAGCTGACGCACTGGAGAGAATGTGCTGCTGTGAAGGGAGAGACAGAGACGCTGGAAACTAATGGGGAGCACAAACAGCAGTGTGCAAACAGCTCAATAGACTCATTTTCCTCACAGTGTTAACGTGCTTGGAAAATGGTGAAAAGTTGATGTGTCAAAACTGAAACATCAGGTGTAAATGTATTTGTTGTATTTTGTTAAAGGGACAAAGGCTTTTGATGGAGAAAGGAATTTCTGCTCCACAGATGGGACAACTGAAAACGATATGGGAAAATGGACAAGGGTGAGCTACAAATTACACAAAATCTCATCCACACAGTCCATAGACTCATATTTAGATTGTGAAATTGTAAAAATTCTAGAGGAAAACATACCTGATTACATGTTTCATGATGATTTTTCGAGTACAATTTCAAAACAAATCCAGAAAGAAAATTGATAATGTGAAACTTACAAAAATGTTTACTCTGTGAAAAAGTCATACTTAGAAAAGAAAAAGACAAGCCACAGACTGGGAGGAATATTTGGAAAGTACATATATTAAAAAGACTTGTATCTGAAATAGAGTAAGAAACTTAATCATAAGGAAACAAGAACTCCATTTAAAAATGGGTGAAGATCTGGAGGAACATCTCACCAGAGAAGAAATGCAGATGGCAAAGCAGCGTAGGGAACGCTGTGAGCACCCCTCGTCCTGAGGACAAGGCAAGTAAGACACTGAGATGATGCCAAGTGCCTATCGGTGAATAAAATCTCTATGATGTGACTTTGTGAAAAATAGGAATTCACACGTATTGCTGCTGGAAGACCCAATAGTTCACCACTTGAAGGAAGAGCTTGGCAGCTTTCCAGAGTTAAATGTGGTCTCACATAGGACTCAACATGCATGATCCTAACAGTTGACACAACTGCCCCAAAAACACAGGTCTGAAAGTGCATGTGTAGATGCAGCGTGCAATTACACACAGCAGTTCTGCTCACAATGGCCGGGTACTCAAGGAATCAGGAGGTGCTTCCTGATGAGTAGGTGAGTGAATAACAGACTGCAGGACATTCATGCCATGGAGGCCCTGGGGTCTCTGAGCTCCCCCAGGCCTCTGCTCTGGTTCACACCTTGGCCACCTGGCCTCCCCTTATCACTGCCCCACAGTAGGGCAAAGTGGGTTCTGCATGGAAACACCTGTAGATGCAGATGATAAACTCAGGAGAATGCAGGGACAAAGACCCAGGTCTGAATCTTTGCCCATAGGAATCTCCTGGGGAAGGACAGCCAGACTGGAAGTAACTGCAGGAGCCCCACAGGGCCACACCTGCCAGGGGGAACCTTGAGGCTGCTCCTAAGACCCACCTCTGGTCAGCTTGGAGGACCTCGTACTGCACCTTAATTCCCCCAGCACAACTTTTGTCTCCCTTCATGGGCAGCAACTGCATCCTGGGTTTGGATTCTGTTAGTCTGTTCAGTGTTGCGGAGAGCGCTGGGCCACTGCCTGGTCCTGATGCATTACCTCTGAAATTCACTGTTCTGATTATCACACATGATGTTGGACATATAAGCTGAAATAGAGCCCACCACAATGCCTCGATCTGACGGGATGGTGCTATGGTTTGAATGTTTGACTTCCACATTTCATGTCCCCAAAGTCCTGGAGCCCAGAAAGCCAATGAATGCACAAACCACCCCTCACATCTCCTCCAGCTCCCCATCCACAGTTTGGAATACCCAAGATGCTCCTGGTAATCTCAGAGGAGAGGGTCTCTCAGGAAGGCATAGAAGAGGATACTCCACCTGGTCAAGGCATCTCACCTGTGTCCTCTAGACCCAGGCTGGCCCTTCAAAGGGGTGAGGGTAGAACAGGCTGGGGGCCATGCCCCTCTTCTCAGGAGGCCTGAACAAAGACATAAAGGGGAGAGGGGAAGGGAGGTGCTGTTTGTCAGGATGCTGAGAGTGGATCTTTCTCCCCACAGGGGTTGAGTAAAGGGGCCGAGGAGGGACATCTTGCCTCCATTGAGGGCCTCTGATAATTGCATAGGTACTCCTTCTCAGGAGGTCCAGTCCCAGTCAAGGGCCAGCTTCAGGGACTTTAGTCCATTTTCCCAAAATGGGTATGATGCAGCTGGCTGAGTCAGGATTCTACAGCTTCCAGCACTAGCACACTCCCTGTTCAGTATAGGAGGAAGCAAAATGCCCTCAATTGTGCCTCCTTTACAGGTATCTCCTTGCTGGAACTCCAGGTCCTGCTGGCTGCAGAAAAGGCCACAGGCCAAGACAGAGATGGCCTGGGAGTCTGGAGGTTTTTTGGGAGGGCTGAGGGCTGTCTCTCCCCACAGTAGCCCAAGGCACAGTAGCCACTGCCTCTGCCCTCTTGAGTCTGCGGGAGCCTTCCTGGAGGGGGATGCGTGAGCCCAGTCCTCCTCTGGCAGGTGGACAGATGGTTGTTTCCCAAAGTCCACACACCCTGCTGGGAGTAAACTCCAGGAATCAGGGACTCAGCATAGTTTGTGCCTATGTGCAACTCCCCCACCTCCACCACCTTCATTAAAACGACTGCCTGAGGAAAGTTCAAGGCTGCCAGGAAAACTTACAAATCAACGCCTGATGATAGGCCCTGACCTCCTTTTCTCCAAGCATTTACTAGAAAGGGCTTACAACTCAGAAGGGTCTCTCTCAGAACCTGAGGGCCGTTCCCTTGAAATACAATCATCAAGCAGGCTAAGGCCTCTCTCACAGACTGGGGGACGACAGAATTCTTAGACAACTGCTACAAACAGAGCTGACCTAATCACATTTACACTGACCGACACCACTTTTTTACTTCACTGATTCCCAAGCTCATACTCTTCCCTATCCCTCTTTCCTCTTTAATATACCCAAATTACCTCTGCACAGACCATAATGGAGCTTGGGTATTTTCTCTACCATCAGTAGTGGCCTAGGGTAAGGAGTACAGTCAGATATCAGGGTAATTGGACTGCCCTGGGGAGTGTGAGGAGTCTGGTCAGATATTGGGGTGATCAGACATCACCTGGGGAGGGAGAGGAATATGATAAAGTATCAGAATGACAGACGTCAAATGGAAAGTGTGGAGGATGAGGAACCTGATCAGATACCGGATGTTGGGTTATCAAGGGTGGTCCCTGGGGATTCTGGGTAGTGTAGTTTAGTATTCTACCAGTGCCGCCCTTACATTCGCCTGGATCCTGCCTGCCCCCACCTCACTGCAGGGGCTCCTGGAAGCTGTGGGCCCCTGAGGATGCTGGCTAGTGCACTCTGGTGTTCCACAATGCGACTCTCACATTCTCCTGCAACCACCCCCAGGGATTCTGGGGAGTGTCTCCTGTCATTCTGCCCACCATTCCTCCCCCACCCCCAAAGGCTCCTGGGTAGTATACTCCAGTGCTCTATAAGCATAACCCTCACCACAAAGGCCCCTAGGAGCCATGGGGGCACATTCTCCTGGGCACCTCCAGGGATTCTGGAAATGTAGTCCAGTGTTCAGCCCATGAAGCCCTCATCATGATGGCCTCTGTGAGATCCAGGCCCCCAAGGACTCTGGGTAGTGTAGTCTAGTGTGCCTATTCAGCCCTCACAGCAGAGGATCTGCAGCCCCAGAAGCTCTGTGCCCCAACTTTCCACCAGCCCCTCCTGGGTCCTCCTGGCCCAGGGAAGCTGCACCCACTACAGGGACACCAGTAGGGACTGAGGGCCAGCCTTGGTTTGGTCACAACCTCAGGTGGGCCCCCAGGTGCTGGGGTGGAACCAGAAACTATGCTGCCTTAAGGGGCCTGTTGTGGCCTGGTGGGATGATCCCTGGCCCATGCCATTCTCCCAGCCCAAGGGCAGCATGCTTTCCAGAGAGAGACGTCAAGGCAGGACACAAGCTACAGGTCAGGGCTATTAAGGCTCCAGTGACACCTGTGGTCCCTGGAGGACGGCAGCAGGCCTGGACCCTCAGGGTTCTTGCCCCTCATCTTCCAGGGTCTAAGCTGTAAGGAAACCCACAAACCAGGGTTGTAGAGGGGAAATTGGATTCTGCCAGAACAAGGTCACTGACTAGAGCTCAGGGGCTAAGGGGAGAGTGGGGGTCCTCAGTGGGGACAACAGGGGACACAGGTCCAAATTGTTTCCAAATGAGGCACCTCATGGCACTGGCTCAGCAATCCCAGTCACCCTTGCAATCAGCCAGCACTCTGGACAATTGGGCTCTTTACTCTCACCACAGTCAGTGTGGACACAGGCTGGCACCACCAAAATGAACAGAACTGGGTTGATCGGACATCACCTGGGAGGATAAAGAGTTTGGTCATTTATCAGGGTGATTGGATATCCCCTGGAAGGGTGAGGGAGGATGAGGAATCTGGTCAGATATCAGAGTGATTGGACATCTCCTGGGAGGGTGAGTAGTCTGGTCAGATATTGGAATGATTGGACTTCATCTGGGGAGGGTTAGGATTTCAGTCAGCTATTGGGATGATTGACTGTACACCATCAGGGGGTGGTGAGGATTCTGCTCAGATATCATCATTGGACATCACCTTGAGAGGTGAGGAGTCTGGTCAGATATAGGGTGGTTGGACTTCACCTGGGGAGGGTGAAGTCTGGTCAGATATTGGGGTGATCAGACATCACCTGAGGAGGGAGAGGAATGTGATAAACTATCAGGGTGATCAGACATCAGCTGGGGAGTGTGGAAGGTGAGGAACCTGATCCGACATCAGATGATGGGTCATCAAGTGTGGGCTCTTGCTGCATTTGGACTCACAGGGACCTGTGCAGATAGCTCCAGAGCTTCCTGGGTCTGAGTGAAGCTGGCGAGCAGAGTACTCTCCTCAAGGTGCTCAGAAATGGTAGCTGCATGGTCAGCGAAGACTCTTCCAGAAGGTGGGATTTCAACCAAGGCCCAGAATAAAATAAACAGTGAAAAGCCGTGGATCCCAGGGTCTGAAATGTGCACCAGGTGGACAGACGTTGGAAAGAAAGAGCAATAGTTAAAGACAGGGACAAAAAAGGACAGGGAGAAACTATGTGGTGTCAGAAGGCCTGAGTATCTAGGGAGAGGGCCGAGGATGGACAGGAAGAACCCATGCTGGTGCACAGAGAGCTGAGTGCCCTTAAGTGAGGTTGATGGAATCAGGGGCAAAGAAAGGGTGGAGGATGGGGAACCCACCCAGAGATCCTGGCTACTGGAAGGGTCACAGGGGGTAAGCAGGCCTGGGGCAATGGTCAGGCTGTGGGACCTGGTGAGCCCGTGGGTGGTAGGGCTAGGGAGGGCCTGGGACAGGGTAGAACAGGGGAAGGAGTGAAGTAGTGGGTGACTAGGAAAGCCTGGGACAAAGGAGGGGCAACAGGAAGAGCCCAGAATGGGTGGAGATCTGGGGGGCAGGGGGAGTAACCAGGGAGGACCTGGAGGTTGGGGGCCAGAGGAGGGGGCTTGGTGCAGGGTGGTGCAGGCCAGGGTCCTCAGGGCACACAGACAGACCAGGTGAACTGACAGCCAAGGTCTCTATTGAGCTTCACCTTGCCCAGTGCTGATGGAATTACTGAGGAGCTCAGAGATGGCCAGAGTCCCCAGGATCCCAGAGGTTTGGTGAACCCAGGAGAGCAACACCTGTCTACACTCAGCAGATTTAGGACATAGTGTCCTACTGTCTACACTCAGCTACTGCAAGACAGGTCTCTCTCCTTCTAGCTACACTCAGCAAAGCATGCAGTTTCCTCCTTTCTACACTCAGCAGACTCAAAACGTGGTTCCCTCCTGTCTACACTTGGCTAACTCGAAACAGTTTCCTACTGTCTGCTCTCACCACGATCAGGAGAGTTTTCTACTGTCGTTTACACCAGAACATGGCTACCTCTTGTCCATCTTGTCTATACTCATCTGACTCAGGACACTCATAGTGGACAGGGTTAGGGCTAGGTAAGTGTTGAAGTTAGGGTCAGGACAGAGTATCCACTTCCAGTACACACGCAACTGACTCAGAACACATTTTCCTCTTCTCTACACTCACCTAACAGGATTTAGTTTCCTGATATTTACACTCAGTGAACTAAGTTTTCTTATGTCTACACTCAGCTGACTCAGACACTGCTTCCTCCTACTCTACATTCTGCTGACTGAGGACAGGTTTTCTCCTATCTACATTCAGTTGAATTAGGACTCAGTTTACTCCTTTGTGTCTACACTGGAAGCAGCTGGGCTCTGATGCAGAAAAGGAGGTGTGTATTCAGGCTGGATGCAGCCGTTTTGTCAAAGAGGGAAAGTGGAGGCCTCATTCTTGCTGGGTAAGCTCTAAACACTAACTGTATCCTAAACCAAGTCTCCACCAAACTCAACCCTGCCGGGGTCCAGCCCTAGCAGGGGTCATGGTGGTCACAGGTGATGGAGTAGGCGTCGGCGAGGTGGAGATCAAAGCAACACAAACTCAAGGAATGGATGCTAAGTTCTAAATTTTATTTTTTCCAGCCAGCTTTTTATACATTAAAAGGTTGACAGTTACACATGTTTTTCCAGAACAGAAAAAGATCACAAGGAAAAATAACAAAAATATCTTGTATAATCATTACTAGACCAGGCAATGAAGTATTCTAATTATTTTTAGTAATTGCTTACTTGTGATAACCTATAACTAAATAATAAGACATATTAATATTGCTTAACTAACCATAAAGGTTAAAGCAAGTTCAGCAGGGTTGAGTAAATGTCAGTTGTGTGGCTACTGCTGTGGTTAATAAGTGCTAGACAGTTTAAGCTAACAGTAATATGACATCATCTTCTACTGTGTGAACTTATCATTGAGGAACTTTTTCTCTGGGGGATAGGTGGCCAATAATATTTACAGCATTTAGTAAATCCTAATCTTTAAGAAATGGAATATCTTGCACTCTTGTATGCATACTTTCAAACCAGATTATAACATGTCCTGATTTTACATCTAAATATCCTCTGGGAGAAGAAGATCTACAAGCAATCAACAAACATATAAAGAAATGTTCAACATCTCTAGTAATAAGAGAAATGCAAATCAAAACCACCCTAAGATTCCATCTCTCCCCAATTAGAATGGCGATTATCAAGAATACAAGCAACAACAGTTGTTGGAGAGGATGTGGGGAGAAAGGAATACTCATACATTGCTGGTGGGGCTGCAAATTAGTGCAGCCACTCTGGAAAGCAGTGTGGAGATTCCTTAGAAAACTTGGAATGGAACCACCATTTGACCCAGCTATCCCACTCCTTGGCCTATACCCAAAGAACTTAAAATTAGATACTTAAAATTAAAATACTACAGAGATACAGCCACATCAATGTTCATAGCTGCTCAATTCACAATAGCCAGATTGTGGAACCAACCTAGATGCCCTTCAATTGATGAATGGATAAAGAAACTGTGATATATATACACAATGGAATATTACTCAGCCATAAAGAATGATAAAATTATGGCATTTGCAGGCAAATGGATGAAATTGGAGAATATCATGCTAAGTGAGATAAGCCAATCTCAAAAAAACCAAAGGACGAATGATCTCGCTGATAAGTGGATGATGGCACATAATGGGGAGTGGGAGGGGTTAGTGTTAGGATTAGAGTTAGGGTTAGGGAGGGGGCAAGAATGGAGGAAGGAAGGACTGTATAGAGGGAAAAGAGGGGTGGGAGGGGAGGGGGTAAGGGAAAAAATAACAGAATGAATCAAACAACATTACCCTATGTAAATTTATGATTACACGAATGGTACGCCTTTACGCCATGTACAAACAGAGAAACAACATGTATCCCATTTGTTTACAATAAAAATAAATAAATAAATATCCTGTGGGAGATAAAGGAAGGTCTAAATCCAGGGGCTTAAGAGGCAACCCTCTGTAAGGATGTCATGGCTTTCCATTAATTAAATAAGCATTGTCATAAGGTGTTTTAACTGTAGGAATTCTATTTTCTTTATTTCTTCTATTCCTGTTAATCATTCCTGATGGGGTTGGAGTTATTTGCCTACATACTTCAGGTCATCTGAGAGTAGTCAACAGGGGATCAGCAGCTAGAATCTATTTTTGTATTTTCTCATAACATTCTTGGTTACTCAAAGTTTCATTACAAATGACTAAATCTGAAATCACTGTTCCATTAGAAGTCTGTTTTTTATGTTTTAACCCTGGTTCTGTTAAGACTCCTGTTTTCAGGGAAAACACATAAAATATTAATAGTAAACCTACACATATTAGGCAAACAAGGAAGGAAAGTCCACAACCGAATTTCCAATGAGATGAGACTTTGCAAACATCTTTATTACTCAGCGGAATCCTTGTCAAGCACTGAGGGGAATTGCAGGTGGCGTAACACAACCCTAGCCTAATACAAATCTCTTCCCTCCTGGCCTCCCTGAGGCCCTGCCTATGTCTGTCTGCTGCCCTCCCACCTCCCTGATTCCAGGTAGTTAAATCCATGAAGGAGAATTTGGACAATGTCATCACTTCCAGCCCTGGATTCTAGGCAGCCACATCTGTCCCCATATTACACCACTCAACTTTTCTCCCAGAGGAGATGGGCTTTGCTGTCCACCCCCATGGGGGCATCCTGTGGGTATGATGAGGGAGAAACAGTGCCAGGAGACTGTATCTGGAACTGCAGGTCCAGAACACTGTGCACTGTGACTGAGTCATAGACATACAGGACCAGGTGCACACTGTCCACTGTGACAGAACCCTGGACACACAAGGCTGGGTGTATCTACTGCAACTGAGAGTCCTTGTCACATAGGAATGTATGCACACTAACTACTGTGGACAGAGTCCTGGACACAGGACCAGGTAGAGTCTGTCCGCTTTGAGAATTCTGGACATATTTGGCTGGGTACACACTGTCTGCTGTGATTGACAGTCCTGGACACAGGACCAGATAATGTTGTCCACTGCAGCAGAGTCCTGGACACAGGGCTGGGTGGAGCCTTCCACTGTGAGTGAGAGTCCAGACACACAGGGCTGGGTACATACTGTGCACTGTGACTGAAAATCCTGGACACAAAGGACAGAGTGTACAGTGTCCACTGTGTCTAAGAGTCCTGGACACACAGAGCAGGGTGCACACTGTTCACTTTAACTGAAGTCCTGGATCAGATCTGGTACACACTGTCCTGTGACTGATAGTCTTGGACATACAGGGCAGGGTGCACACAGTCCACTCTGCAAGTCCTGGTCAGATTGGAGTGGGTGCTCACTGTCCACTGTGACTGAGAATTCTGGGTACACAGGCCTGGGTGCACATGTCCAACATGACTGAGATTCATGAACACAAAGCCAGGTGTACATGGTCCACTGTGACTGAGAGCCCTGGACAGGGCTGTGTGCATACAGTGCACAGTGACTGAGAATCCTGTACACACAGGGCTGGGTGTACAATGTCCACTGCGACTGAGTCCTGGACACAGGAACAGGTACACACGGTCCACTCAGACTCCCTGGATATAGAATTGAGAGGACACTGTCCACTATCATAGAATCCTGGGCCCTGGACTGGGTGGAGATCATTCACTCTGACAGTCCTGGACACAGGCCTGGGTCCAGTAAAGTTCCTGGACCCCCAGACCTGAAGTGATGGCTGCTGTAAGTCGATCCATGCTCACAGCCCCACTGCCTCCAATTCAGAGGGCTGAGGCACCTTCCTGAAGGTGGACAGAGAGGAGGATGCCTCTAGGGCTCCGAAAGCAGCATCCTGTGCACTCACGCGGCCACACCCACCCCCACCATGGCCTCTCATTCTTCTAAACCTGAATTCAGACCTCAGGCCATGACTTACCTGTGCCTGCAGTTGCCATGCTGCGGCCAGCCTCAGGACTCAGCAGGGGTCCTGTGGGTCCCCAGCCTGGAGAGCACAAGTGTCCTGGAGAAGCAGCAGAAGGACCTCCCTCTGCAAGGACAGGCAGTGCCCGCTTTCTGCAGGTGTCACGGGCACCTTCTCATGCTCCAGCAGCTGGCTGATGGACATGGGGGCAGCTGCAGGCGACCAGAGTGAGGTGAGACAGGCAAAGGAGGAGGGGCGGAGGTCAGGCTCTTGTTTTCTCTTGAATTCACAACAGTTTGCAGGAAGGCAAGTTGATAGGAAAAAAAAAAAAAAAAAAAAAAAACAGGGAAAAAGTCATTTTACTTAGAGCTTTTGAGGCTTGTGACACAAACCACACCCCTGAGTACAGCAGGTGGGGTTTGTTACAACATATTAGGAGAGATCAAATAGGACAGAGACAGGAGCCACAGCAGGTCGACACTGGACGAGGTGGACCCACACGGGGTCTCCTCAGTATCTCTGCTTTGCTGACCTCTGCAGCTTCCCTTCTGCAGTGCCCGAAGGCCCATAATGACTAGGGCCCCAGCTGTCACTTGTGTGCTCCCCACCTGCACCAGGAAGTATAGACAGCAGCAGGGGACTGTGGCCTCCCTTCTGTCTCCTCCCTAGAAATCCCTCAGCCCGGGCATGTGACCCACCAGAGCCATGATCTTAGCTCACTGCTGATCCCTTGTGGAGAAGGCGGAAGTGAGCCTTGAGGTGACAAGTTGCTGTTCCAGCCACCAACCCGTGAGGACTGGGACCATCTGGTGATGAACTCCTGGTCCACTGGCCAGTCCCGCCTGCTGCTCAGGGAGTCATGCTCTCCTATCGTAGAGGTCCACCTTCCTGTCCAAATTGCTAGCACAGTAGTGGCCACAAAAGTACCCTGAGCCATTGGTTTTTAACTTATTTTAAAATTTATCTTGGGTACGTTGTGGTTTAATGTGAGGTGTCCCCCAAAAGCTCATGTGAGGCAATTCAAGAAGTTTCATAAGTGAAATAATTAGATTATGAGAGTTTTGACCTAATCAGTGGACTAATCCACTGATGTGTTACTGGGAGGTAACTGGCAGGCTGGGTGTGGCTGGCAGAGATAGGTGACTAGGTGTGTGTCTTTAGGGTTTATATTGTGTCCCTGGTGAGCAGAAGTCTCTCTGCTTCCTGTGGCATGTCCTGAGATACTTTCCTCTACCATGATATTCTGCCTCGCCTCAGGCTCGAGCTATGGAATGTGCTAACCATGGGCTACACCTCTGAAACTGTGAGGCAATTGTTCTTGTCAGGTTTTTTGGTCACAGTGAGGCAAAAGCTGACTAAACAGATACTAGTACAGATACTCAAGGGGTGAAGGATTATTCTCAGGCAGCCAGTCCCACCCCCAGGTCATCCAGCTCCTTTCCTGATCCCTGGTAGAAGCCCTTCCTTACTTGGAAGCTCACTACTCAGTCCCCCTCCAGCCCCAGCTCCATCTGCAACCACTCACCTAGGACTTGGTCCCCATTCTCTATGGGTCTCTATGGGTCATCAGATGGGGTATCAGAAAGGAGATATTTCCAGGATCTGAGGGTATTCAGTCACCATGGAAATCCCAGGGCGGGACTTTGGGTGTTGGGGCATGTTTGGAGATGGAGCTGAACCTGTGACTAGGGAAACTCCCCCACCTCTGGTTCTTTTGTGCCAGGTCCCAACACCTGAAAACAGCAGGTGCCAAGGAGAGAGGGTCACGGATGCCAGGCCTGAGGCTGCCCCACAGATAATCTGGGTATGAACATGGGCAAGTTTCCACGCCCACACCTGAATCTTCCAAATACAAAACATCTCAGGGATGCAGAAGGAGGCAGGGACCGGAGGAAAATGAAAAGCCATCGACAGATCCCCTGGGCAGAATCTCAGATGGGGTAGCTTGAGGGGTCCCCCAAGGATGGAGTCATTGGTGTTGATGTTCCAGAGAACTCAATGTAACCCATCTGGAGGTACAGGACAGGATATGCGACTTTCAGGGCTGTCGGGGGCAACCTGCTCCTCCTGTTCCTTTTCTCTCCTGGTCCCAGATTTCATCCACAAGAAAAAACAGGCCCCAACATAGGATGCAATGTATCTTGGATAGAAGAGGGTCAGGAGAGGAGCTGATCCTGCACCAGGGCTCAGCATCAGGGGTCACAGGTCAGTATAGGCCCACCATGCTTAAGTCCTTGTCAGACACAGCACTACCTGATGTGGGAGGCATCAGGGCCCCAGGACCTTTACCTAACAGCCATGGCTGTTCTGTAGCATGCTATGTGGAATCCAATCCATCTGATCCAATTCTCTTCAGAGAGAGTCAGAGGAAGGCAGGGGGGAGTGAGTCCACAAAAAGCAAAACCAGGTGAACACTGAGTTAGCACAGGCATCACAACAATGTAGTAAGTAGGTGACATTTTTGAATACTTGAAGAAAAGCATAGACTTACAAAAGTAGTCTTTACCTTATCTTGGGAACGTAGTAAGAATCAACCTTGAAGAAGTAAGCATTTTGGTCTTTTGAAGGTACTCAGAACACAAATGAAGAAAATCATAGATTGATGAAAATTCTGGGTAACATGGGTTTTTGAATTTAAATAATTAAAAGGAAATACCTAAAAGTCAAATTACATGAACAAGTCATTAGAAGTGATGGAGAGTCTTAAACAACTTCTGGAATATGTCAAAATCTCAGGAACACAGTTGAGTTCAGGCTGGCTGGACTTCCATGGGAAGAATAGTTTTGTCATGAGAGGAGGTAGTGAAGAGCTACACATGAGGCCATACAGGAGGTAGGGGGTAAAAAAGGGGGCCATGGGATGAGGTGATAGAAGGCATCATAGGAGGAGATGAGAAGAGGGGGGGAGAGCTACATAGAGAGTGAGGAGATGGTAGATGACTACACAGGAGGCCATGAGAGCAGGTGGTGTAGTGGGGATACACAGAGGCGGTGAGAGGACAGTGGAGGGCAAACCAGGAAGAGAAAGAGGAGGTGGTGGAGGAATTCTCAGGGGCCTCAAAGAAGGTGGTATAAGTTCTTTTTGTGGCAACTTGTGGGCGATCAGCTGCTCCAAAATGAAGCTGAATATCTCCTTCCCAGCCACTGGCTGCCAGAAACTCATTGAAGTGGACGATGAACACAAACTTCATACTTTTTATGAGAAGCGTATGGCCACAGAAGTTGCTGCTGACGCTCTGGGTGAAGAGTGGAAGGGTTATGTGTTCCGAATCAGTGGCGGGAACAATAAACAAGGTTTCCTCATGAAGCAGGGTGTCTTGACCCATGGCCATGTTTGTCTGCTACTGAGTAAGGGGCATTCCTGTTACAGACCAAGGCAAACTGGAAAGAGAAAGCTCAAATCTGTTTGCGGTTGCATTGTGGATGCCAATGTGAGTATTCTCAACTTGGTTATTGAAAAAAAAGGAGAGAAGGATATTCCTGGATTTACGGATACTACTGTACCTCATAGACTGGGACCTAAAAGAGCTAGTAGAATTTGCAAACTTTTCAATCTCTGTAAGGAAGATAATGTCTGTCAATATGTTGTCAGAAAACCCTTAAACAAGGAAGGTAAAATACCCAGGACCAAAGCGTTGAAGATTCAGCGTCTTGTTACTCCATGTGTCCTGCAACACAAGTGCCAGTGTATTGCTCTGAAGAAATGGTGTACTAAGAAAAATAAGGAAGAGGCTGCAGAATATGCCAAACTTTTGGCCAAGAGAATGAAAGAAGTCAAAGAAAAATGCCAGGAACAGATGCCAAGAGATGCAGGCTGTCCCCTCTGAGAGATTCTACTTCTAAATCTGAGTTCGGTCAAAACTAAGAGTTTTTAAGAGCAACAAATAAATAAGATCTGGCCTCAAAAAAAAAAAAAAAAAAAAAAAAAAAAAAAAAAGAAGGTGGTATAAGCAGTCACTATGCCAAGAAGAGGTGGTAGAAGAATACATAGGAGATGATAGGAGTTGGAGTTAGTGGAGAGCTACAAAGGAAGAGAAGGTTGGGGAAGGTTGCCCAGGGACCATAAGGGGAGGTGGTAGGAGGCTGACCAGAGAGAAGTAGAGGAGGTGGAGGAGGGCTACAAGGGAGATGACAGGATGTCATGGAGAGCTGGGCAGGAAGATATGAGAGGAGGTGGTAGAGGGTAAACTGGGGCCTTGAAAGGAGAAAGTACAGAGTTACACCAGATATGTGAATAGGTGGTGGTATTCTACCAGGGGAGGAGATAGTGGAGGGATACCCAGAAGATGAAAGGAGGTGGTAGAGGGCTATGCAGATGAAAGGAAATAGTTGGAGGGCTAAAAGAGGGAGTTGAGAGGAAGTGATGGAGGTCTTCACAAGAGATGAGAGCAGATAGATGGTAGAGAGTTACACAGAGTGGGTGAAGAGAAGGTTGTGAAAGTATACACAAAAGGCAGTGAGAAGAGGTGGTAGAGGGCTGCACAAGAGGAGATAAGAGCAGATAGTTGGGAAGAGATAAGAGGAAGAAGTAGAGGCTACACAGGAGGCCATGAGAGGAAGTGGTGCAGGGGAAATGGTAGATTGCTATGCAGTTGCCTCTAAGAGATTGCAGTCAGGGTTACACAGGGGATTGAGAAAGGAGGTGGTGGAGGGATATACGGGAGATGAGAGCAGTTGGTGAAGAAAAACAGAGGATTTGAGAGGTGTTGGTGGAGGGCTACAGAGAATGGAATGAGAAGAGATGGTGGAGTGCCAAAAAGAGACCATGAGAGGTCAAGGGCTACTCATGGAGCCTTGAGAGGAGGTGAAAGGAGAGTACTCAGGAGTGGATAAGAGGAGGTGGTGAAGGCCTAAATGGGGAGAGGAGAAGAGAAGGTGGAGGGCTACACAGGAAGCTGTGAGATAAGTGGTGTAGGACCACAGTGCAGGTCATAGGTAGTAGTGAAGGGAAACACAGTATGGAGATGGTATCTCAGGGATGCTGAATTCTAAGAAAGTCTTGGTTTGACCCTGATCCTGACCTCTCTTGCCTATCCATAACTCTAAACCACTAAACCTGTTTCCTATCTCCTAGCTCTTACCTCACCCTAGAAACCCTAAGCCTAAGCCCACAAACCATGCACTTCTGTTTAACATCGACACTTTAAACCATCCCCACCTATCCGGTACCCAACACCTGACCACAACCCCAGACCACAAGTGCACTCAGGCCCAACCCCAACCATAATTCCCACTCTAACCCTAATGTTCGCCATATAATTTTGGTTTCCTGATCTTAACCTTGAGGAGGGGCTGGGCTTCACCATGGCTGACCTTGAGAAGGGGATGACCTCAGTGTGGATGACATATGAATGCTGGCCTCATTCCTCCATCCAGGGCTAATTGGCCACATCTGCTCAATTCTTGGAGGGTATTCTTCTGGATCAAGTTGGAGAGATCCAAGGCCTGATTTGCCTGAATATGAACTTGACCTGAAACAATCGACCCACTTTTTCCATAGTCATTGTGACTTTTGCCCCTGAGTGTCACATCAGCCTTGTACTGGGACATTTTTATATGCTGTTAATGGTATTAAAACAGGCTCTGAGCATTGAGCTGACTGCCCTGGAGCACATGTGGATAAGTGGGCACAATCCAAAACCCCATTCCCAGCTCCCCCACCACCTTCGCCATCTCCAAGAAAAGGAAGGAGGGATCTCAGTCCTTGACTGAGACAGTGTTCTCTGAGTCAGATGTTGCTCTGGGGATGGGATACTGTCCCAGGAGTGACTGAGGGTGAAGAAGTGGGGTGAGGGGGTGTTCACCCAGCTGCACCTAACCTCATCCTCAGTCTGGACCCTATGCCCGTCTCAACCTCTAAGAGGCTCTGACCACAAGAATCCTGGCCAGGAGTGGGTTTGAGGCCGGGCTGCACACTCCTCAGAGAATGGAGTCTGGGTTCTGACCAAGAGGATTTCCTAACTTCAAAATCATTTACCAGCCTCCTGGAAGCCAGAAGTGACCTTTGTCAGACCCTCCAGGTATGTCCCAGCTCATCCTAGGCTCCAAACATATCTTCTTCTCTGCTCAGGGGGATCACTGTCCAATCTGACCAGTCATCCATGTGGGCCAGACCAGGAGTTGTCCTTTCCAGTCCAGGCAAGGGAATGGCTGGGGGTTGTTGGTATTCATACCAATCTCCCAGGCAAGGAGGAGATGGAGGCTGGTTCTACTGGCCCACTAGAGATACACGAACCCCAACTGGACAAAGGGGCAAACACGGTGCTCTTGCAGCAAGGCTCCTTGTACCTGCAGACCTGGCCAAAAGCTAGGAGCACAAAAGTGCAACCAGAACTGCTTTTGCCAGGTCAAGAGATTCCTGGGACCCTTGGAGTTTACCTATGCAGCTGGAAGTCAGTTTTCACTCTCTTTCTTTATTTCTCTCTTCTTGTACTGCTTCTATTCATGGCAGCAAGGAAGAGAGAAACTCAGATTTTCCGTCTTCATTCTTCCATGACTTTCCATTCTTCTCAGCCTTCTTTTTCTCTTTGGAATCCCAATTGTCTTCATTCATACTGGCCAGGACATGTGCTCATGTGACCCAACAGCCTCAGCATCTGGAATCACTGGTACCACAGGCCTCCACACCTGCCTGTTTCTAATTTTGGAAGGTCTGAATTATCTTCTAACTTGTTCATCCTGATCCCAAATGGATTATCTCTTCACAGGTCTGATTCGTGTCCTCTTGAGCACAATTTGATGTGTCTTCTGCCAACAACAGTGGTTAACTTCTCATTCTGAAGACACATTATTTGTATTCCATAAATGTCTGTTTTCTCTGATGCTTCTTCAGTTATCATTCACTCACTTCTGCTGTCTTCTCTCCTTCACTCTCTTTCCTTATCTCTCTCATGATGAAGAAAGGCAGTGTGAGAGAAACTTGACTTTTCCTTCTATTTCTTCCATGACTTCCCATTCCTCACAAGCCCTCTTTGTCTCCATGGTGTCCCAGCTGTGTTCCCAGAGTCTGGGCCCAAACACCTGCAAACCTCAGCCTCAACCTCTGAAACTGCAGCTACCTTAGCCTACCCCACCTACTGTTTCTGACTTGGAAGGTCTGAATTATCTTCTATTTTATTCCTCCTGATCTCATGTGAAAATTCTCTGAAGATTTGACTTCTGAGCACTAAACACATTTTTGAGATTTCTTTTCACACCAATTGTAGTTAACTTCTCAACTGGAAAAACAATTTTGTAGGTTACTAGAATCACAAAAACATTTTAATTTAGCCTCATTTTGTTTCTTGCTTGTCATCCACTCATGTAATCACAGTCCTGGGACTCCAACCCCAGGCATCACACTTGCAGGGAAAGGCTCTACCACTGAGCTCCACTGAAAACCCCAGGAGGTGAGCAGTTCAAGGATTGGAAGACTCCCTTCCCCAACACACACTACTATGACCAGGAGAGGCAGCCTGAGGCTTGAGGAATTTATTTAGATAGACTTATGAGGAAGCCCAGACTGACTTCTTTTGGTGCCTGTGCGTGTATTCTTTTCAGGGACAACTCAAAGGATATTCTGACCAGTGACCAGGGACGTTGAGAAAGGAGAATGGATGGCATGCTGCAAGTGATCCTGGGCAGCGTCATGAGACTATCTTGTAAAGGACTAACTACTGCCAGGGCTGCCAGTGGCCAAGGGGCAGTGTGGTGACCCTTGGTAGCCTGTGGACACAGTGCTGCAAGCGGCATGGAGCATAGGAGCCTCAGCCCCGATGCACAGGACCCACTCTGCTCTTGTGCACAAATTCACAGAGAAATAGTGGACAACAACAGAAAATGGGAATAGTGGGAATCAGCGATCGTGCACAGGAAGCTCTAGGAGATGTTTACTGTAGTCCACCTGAAGTTGGGACAAAATTTAAAAACAATATGAGTTTGGAAAGTGTGAAAACTTCCAGTGAACTCCATTCTCCTGTATCAGGAGAAATAACTGAAATTAGTGAGGCACTTTCAGAAAACCCAGGAATTGTGAACAAACCTTGTTATGAAGATGGTGGGCTGAAGAAGATGATGCCAAGTGGACATTCAAAACTAGATGACTTAATGAGTGAATAAGTGTTTGAGAAATATGCAAATTTATTGGGGAGTGAAAATGGCACCCTAAGTAAATCTATATGGAATGACTTCAAGATAGTTGTCTTAAGTCAGTGGTAGGGAGAGAAGATACAAAGAGAAACTTCTCTCAACACTGCTACTAGAGGAAGATAACCCTTAAGTTCCCAACAATTGCAGATAAACACAATATGCACCTTTTACTACTTCTCATGATTTTTAGAGTAAGCTTTAGGTACTGGTATTCAGAGTTTATGACATTATCTGTGGTAAAAAACTACTTATAAAATTATGTAATCCAAGGATAATCTTGTTATAAACCTTGTATAGTATTGTAACTTGCTAGATCCACCACTGGATTTGGGTCAATATACTTAATGATCTTCCTATTGGAAAAAACTGGGCATGGAGGAAAGTATTTGTTGTATAGTTTCAGAAGAACAATACTTAGTTTTATAATATACTGCATTTGCTGGTGCTAGTTTTATACAATGAAGCAATGACTTTGCATCAAAATAAGAAACAAATAAAACATTCAACTAAAAAACAAACAAAAAAAAGAGGCTGGGGCTGTCAGGTAGCATGCCCCTAGTTTCCATTCTCAAGTTCATGAAAAATCATCTTATTCTCGTTGTCCTTCTCTCTTCCACTCTTTTCTTATTTAGCTTTCTTGAAAGGCTGCATGAAAGAGGGAACTTGACCCTCTCCCCTTCTTTTTCTCCGCAGTTTCTCCACTGGTTTGGCTGGTCAGAGGCCTGTACTCCTGCACTCACATGACCCCAGCCTCAGCGGCTGGCAAAGCTGGAACCCCAGGCCCCCACGCCTAGTGCTGACACCACAGGCTGCCACATCTGTCGAGGTATCACAGACTGTCATACAGAAGTTTCCTCCAGTACCAACTCCAGCTCAATTTGCCACTAGCGAAAAATTTTGTAGATTACCAGCCCGGCTTTTTTTTTTTTTTGGCCATATATTCTGGTCATCATTCATCCATTCACTTACTTATACTGCAGTCCTGAGAATCCATTCTCAGCATTACACATCCCAGGGAATGAGTCTACCACTGAGTTTCATCCCCAGCCAGGGGAGATATAGAGGAGACTCCATGTTCCTCAACAACACGAAGCGTCCAGGAAGAAAGGTAGTATGAAAGAGAGACACTCACCTTTTCCTTCATGGTTTCTTCCATGACTTTACATTCTTCTCAGCCTTTCCTTTTCTCCTCAGACTCCTGGCTGTTTTCCTCAAGCTAGGCTTCTACACCTGCATTAATGTATTCCCTAGTCCCACCTTCTGGAATTGCTGATTCTGGTTATGGAAGATCCAAATTGTCTTCTAATTTATTCATCCTGATCATGCACAAAATTTCTCTGCACAGATTGACTAATGTCCTTTTGAACACACTGATACTTCTGACACCAACTCTCTGCTAAACTCTCTGTTAACCTCTCTGCTAAAAAGAAATTCTGCATGTTATGAGCATCACATAAACATTTTTGTTGTGCCTTATTTTTGTTTGTTTGTTTGGTTGGTTTAGTTCCCATGCATTCGTTCATTTACATTGCATCCTGGGAATTTAATCACAAATTCCAAAGACATGCTCTATCCCTGAGTCCTCTCCCAATCCCCAGACAGCCAACTTCAAAGCAAATAAGACACAGTGTTACCCAACAATACTAAGCTCATGGTAATTACTCATGAAATTGTTTATTTTCCTAAATGATATCTTTCAAATATATCTTAAATAATATGCTTGAACAGGCAGATGACAACACACACAGGGAAAGATAAATGGTAAAGGGCATGTAGCTTTCATGCCCTCTGCAAATGCACCCTCCACGAAACTTCAGCCACACAATGCCTTTAAACCACGCTCTTTTGTTTTATATGGATATTTCATTAAGTAGCCATGATTCATTAAATCATTGCCCAGTTTGATCAGCTGAACTTTCAGCTCTTCAATCCTCCCCAAATGTGTGGGACTCAAATTCAACTCTCTGATCACAGGGTTTGTTCCATTGCACCCAGTCATCTTGGGCCACCCAGGAGCACTAGGCCATCGATCACCTCATTGACATCAAACAGGCACACTGATTCTTAGATTCAAGGAACTGGGCAGAGACCAAATATGTCTTTCTTGTTATGGCCTAATAACCAACAAAATTGAAGAAAAATTCTGATATATATATATATATATATATATATCCTTGTACATACCTGCAACGACATAAAATGTGCAGCCCATGTGTGGAATAGTTTGCTGCTTCCTCAAAGGGTTAAAAATAGAATTAAAAGTAGAATTACTACTCAACAACTCTGTTCCTAGGTTTTTACCCCCAAAGAACTGAAAGGGGTTGTTCAAAAACATGAATGCATGTGCTCTTTCTGTCTGTTGAACTCATGAAATTAAGGGACAGGCTTAGAGAGTTCCAGAAAAAAAAAAACAAACAAACAAACGCTGGATCTGAGTGGAAAAGCAGTATTCCTCTCAGTTGGGGCAGATGGTGAGAGTGAGGACTGATTTCCATGGAGAAACTCGCCCATGTCCTGTTCTGCGGGTTATGTGGTAATCACCTGGGAGTGGCCCTGCACTGAGTAAAATACACTGGTGTTTCAGGTAGAGGTGCAAGTGTAGTAGAGCAATGGCCACTGGGGAATGTGGGTGAAAGGATGCAAAACACTTTGCACCACAACAGCAGGGTTCCTGTAAGCTTCGCACTGTCAGGAAGTCAATTGTTTTTTAAAGACCATGTTCATGTCTGGCCAGGAAACAGACATCTGATATCATTAGAGAGGCAGACCCTCACAAACTCAGTCCAGGCAAAGCTGTGAAACCATCATACTTGTGAGAAAATCTGTCAGGAGAAACCATTGTGTGGACACCACCTTAGGATTAGAGGTTACTTTTTAGATATTAGCAGTAGGAGACCACTGAGTAAATATTATATTAATATGAGAGAACAGAGTGTGGATATTATGTAAGAAATTAAGGTCACTATCCAGATGTTATTATTCTAGTAGCAAGTGGTCATGGTTAGCAATTATATAAGCATTTCCACTCTATGCACATGATGATAATGGTATTTGGGGCAACAGTGTGCATATTACATTAGCATTAGAGGCCACAGTGAAGATATTATAATAGTGTTAGAGGCCATATGTTAATTATGTTAATGTTAAAGGTACATTATGTTAATGTCAAAGACCACAGGAAAGATATCATATTAATTGGAAGCCACAGTAAAGACATTAGTTTCAGAGGTCTCACTGAGGGTTATCGATGAGTGACAGAAGCAACAGGGTGAATTTTATATCAATGAGTGAGGGAATATTAAATGGGTGCCAGAAGCCTCATTCAGAACATGACTGTCAGAGAACAAAGTGGGGTGAATGAATATTACATGAGTGTCAGAGGGCACAAGGGTGACATTATGCGAGTGTCAGAGGGCACAAGGGTGACATTATGCAAGTGTCAGAGGGCACAAGGGTGACATTATGCGAGTGTCAGAGGGCACAGTGGGGATGTTATTTGTCAAGTTCACAGGGGGATGTATTTGAGTGTGAGAGGTCACAGTAAAGGTATCATGTGAATTTCAGAAGTCACTCATTAGTATGTTATAGGAGTGTCAGACCCCACCATAGGAATATTTTACTAATATTAAAGGTCACACTGCAGCTGTTATATTAATTTTGAATACTAAAATATGGAAAATTTAATATTAAAGAATATAGGGCAGCTATTATATTAGTTTTAGATGCTATAGTGTGTTTAATATTACATTAATATTAAAGACCATAATGTACATATTATACTTAGATGCTATACTATTGCTATTCCATTGAATTAAAGCACAAAGGCAATTATTATATTAGTTTTAGATGCTATATTATGAACTTTAAGTTAATATTAAAGGGAACAGGGAAACTACAATATTAATTTTAGATGCTATGATATGATTACAAATAATATCAAAGCTTGTACAGCAGCTATGATATTAGATTTAGATGCTATAATATAGATATCACATTAATATTGAAAGTCAAAGGGCACTTATTACGTTAGTTTCAGATGTCATAGTATGAACATTTGTATTAAAGTTTACAGGTGACTTATCATATGTTTTAGATACTATTATAATCTCTCATTAGTCATAAGAGTCACAGGGCAGTTAATATATTAGTGTTAGACACAGTAGTATGGATATCATATTAGCATTAAAAAAAGACAGAACACCTATTATAAGAATTTTAGAGCTAGAGTATGGATTTATATTAATATTAAAGGACAGAGGGCAACTATTATATCATTTTTAGATGCTATAACATGGATATCATATTAATATTAAAGACCATAGGGTATATGTTATATTAGTTTTAGATGGTATAGTATGGACATATATTAATTTTGGATGCTAAGGTATGGATATTATGTTAGTGTTAAAGATCACAGGCAGCAATTACATTAGTTTTATATACTATTGTATGAGTGTCATATTAATTAAAGACCACAGTACTGGATGAATTAGTTTCAGATGCTATAGTATGGATATTATATTAATATTAAAGGCCACAGAGCAGCTTTATATCAGTTTCAGATGCTATAGTATGAATACATTAGTAGTAATAAGGCCACAGGGAAGCTATTATATTAGCTTTACTTGGTAAAATATGAATATCACATTAATATTAAAAGCAAAATTATATTCATTTTGGAGGCCACACTATGGATATGATGTTAACCCTAAAGGCCAAACAACCACTAATATATTATTTTTGGACACTATAGTATGGATATTATATTAATAATAAAGTCCACAGGACAGCTATTATATTACTTTGAGATGGTATAGTATCAATATTACATTAGTATTAAGGGCCAAGAGGCAATGATTTTATTAGTATAAGATACTATAGTATGGGTAAGAAATTACTATTAAAGGCCACAGCTATTATATTAGTTTTAGATGCTATAGTGTCAATATTCATTAATATAAAAGGCCATAGGCCAGTTATTATATTACTTTAGGATGGCATATTGATATTAAATTAATAAAAAAATAAATGTAGCATGTAACAGCTATTAAACTGGTTTCAGATGCTACTGAATACATATAACATTATAATTAAATGCCATATGTCATCTATTATATAATTTTTTATGTTAAAGTATGGGTATTACATTGGTAGTAAAGGCCAAATGCAGTTATTATATTAGGTTAAGATGTTATAGCACCCACATTAGTATTAAAGGACCCAGGTCAGCTATTATATCATTTTTAATGCTATAGTAAGAATGTTACATTAATTCTAAAGGTTGTAGAGCAGCTTTTGTATCAGTTTTAGAAGTTATGGTTTGGATCTCATGTTGGTGTTAAAAGCCACAGTTTGTGGTATTAGTTTTAGGTATTATAGGATGGATATCATATTAGTATGGAAGGCCACAGTGCAGCTGTAATGCTACATTAGGATACTATAGTACAGATAATATGTGAGTATTAAAGACCAGAGCAGTGATTGTATTAGGTTTAGGTGCTATACTATGGATATCATATTAGTGCTAAAGATCACAGTGCAACTATTATGTCAGTTTTAGATGCTTTATAATAGATATTATGTTACTAAAAAAGGCCACAGGCAAATATTGCATCAATTGTAGATGAGATAGTATGGATATCATATTAGCGTTCAAGGCAACAGGGCAACTATTATATCAGGTTTAGATGCTATAGTACAGACATTACATCAGTTTTAAAGACCACAGGTCAGTTATTATATTAGTTTTAGGTGCTGTAATATGATACTATATTAGTATTAAAGGCCACAAGGCAGGTCTTTATCAGTCTTGGATGGTATAATATGGATATCATATTAATAATAAAGGCCACAGGGAAGCTATTATATTAGTTTTAGATGCTACATATGGATGCAGTATTATTATTTAAAACCATAGACAGCTATTATATCAGTTTTTGATGCTGAAATGTGTTCTGTCATATTAATATTAAATGCCAGGGAACAGCTATTACATCAGTTTTACGTTATAGAATGCATATCACATTAACTTAAAATGATATGGGGAAGCTATTAAATACTTTTAGAGGCCACAGTATGGATATTTTGAGGAAATTAAAGACCAAATGGCAGCTATGAAATTAGTTTTTGATACTATCTATAATTTGGATATCACAATAGTATTAAAGACCATAGGGAAGCTATTCTATTAGTTTAAGATGCTAGAATATGTATATTACATTAATTTTTAAGGCCCAAGGGCAACTACATATTAGTTTAAGATGCTATAGCATCAATTTTTTAAATATCAAAGACCACAGAGAAGGTATTATATCAGTTTAAGGTGCTATGGTATGGCTGTTACATCAATATTAAAGGCCACAGAGCAGCCATTATATCACTTTTCCATAATATAACATGGATATCATATCAGTAATAAAGACCACAGGGCAGCTTTTGTATTAGATTTAGAATCACAGTGTGGATATTAATACTGAGGGCCATGGATCAGTCATTATATTAGTATTAGAGGTCAAGTTATGGATATTTTATTAATATCAGGGCACAGGAAAGTTATTTTATTAGTTTTAGATGCCACAATATGAATATTACATTAGTATTAAAAGCCAACTATTATATTAGTTTAAGATGTTTGATATGGATCTTATATTAATAACAGAAGCTTCAGGACAACTATTAATTTTAGATGCTATTGTAAGGATATAATATTAGAATTAAGGCCGCAGGGCAGCTAATATATTAAATTTAGATTCTATAGTATGGATGCCACAAGGAAGATATTACTTTAGTTTTAAATGTTATAATTTGGAGATCATGATAGAATTGAAAGTTCACAAGGCAGCTGTTATTTCAGTTTTTGAGGCCACAGTGTCAATATTATATTAATATTAAAGGCCACATGGCAGCTACCTATCAGTTTTAGATATTCTTGCATGGATATTACATGAGTATTAAAGGCCACAAGCAACTATTATGTCAATTTTATATGCTATAGTATGAATATCATATCTATATTAAAGGTCATAGTACAGCTATTATATTAGTTTTAGATGTTATTCCATTGATATCATATTAGTAGTTAAGGTCACAGGTAGATATCATATTAGTTTTACATGATATAATATAGTCATCATATTAATATTGATTACACATGGTACTATTATATTAGTTTCAGATGTTATAGCATCAATATTATTTTAGAATTAAAGCCACAGGGAATTTATTGAATTATTTTTATATATTACTTATATTTTATTAGCATTAAAGATCACAGGGTAGCTATTATTTTATTTTTAGATGCTACTGTATAGCTATCATTTGGTATTAAAGGTGACAGAGCAGCTAATATGGCAATTTTAGGTGCTATGATATAGATACGTTATTATTAAGTGTCACAGGACAGCTATGATATTAGTTTTATAAGTCACAGTATGGACATTATATTATTTATGACTAACATATTAGTTTAATGTGTTATATTTTGGATGTCATAATAATATTGAAGGCCACAGGACAACATATATATCAGTTTTAGATGCTATAGTGTGGATATAATTTTAGTATGAAAAGCCACAGGACAGTTATATTAATTTTAGATGCTATATTATACCTATGTTAGCACTAAAGGCTACACAGCAGCTATTGCATTCATTTTAGGTGATATAGTATGGATATTGGATTAATATTTAATGCCACAGGGGAGCTATGAGATTAGTTACGTTGGCTATAGTATGGATATACTGTTAATATTAAATTTCACATTGCAGTGATTATATCAGTTTTGGATGCCATAATATAGAGATCATATTAGTCATAAATGGCCACAGAGCAGTTCTTATACCCATTTTACATGATATATTAGAGATATCACAGTAGTATTCAAGAGCTACAGATTGGCTATTATATTAGTTTTCAAAATATATATAGTTTTTAATGACAGATTATAGGTATTATATATTAGTATAAAAGGCCACAAGGCAGTTGTTGTTTCAGTTTTAGAAGCCACATTATTTATATTATATTATATTATATTATATTATATTATATTATATTATATTAAACACACAGTGCAGCTATTATATTAGTTTTAGTTGCTATACTTGGATATCACAGTAGTATTAAAGGTCACAGTGCAAATATCAAATTTCGAGCCTCTCGTATGGATATCATATTTGTATTAATGGCCACAAGGATGCTATTATATTAGTTTAAAATGCTAGAGTGTGGCCATTACATTAGTATTAAAGGCTAAATGGCAGCTAGTGTAAGAAAATATAGTATGCATGATATATGAGTATACTAGTATTAAGGTCAAATTCTTACTATTGTAATAGTTTAAGATGTTGTAACATCAATATTACATTAATTAAAAGGCCACAGGGCAGTTCTTATGTCACTTTTAGATACCATGTAATGGACATACTAGTATAAAATCCCACAGTGCAGCTATTATATTATCGATGCATAATATACTACAGAAATCATATTAATATGAAAGGTTACAAGGTAGGTATTATACCAACTTTAGGTACTATATTATGCATATTATGGGAGTTATAAAACCAAAAGGTAACTATAATATTAGTTTTAGATGCTATATTATGAATATCATATATATGAAAGGCCATGGGCAGCTAATATAGCATAAGATGCTATAGTATGGATATTATAACAGTATTAAAGGTGACTGGGCAGCTATTATTTTGATTATATAATACTATAATTAAAGGCCATAGCACATGTCTATATTAGAATTAGATGTGGCAGTATAAATAGCATATTAGTTTAAAATTCATGAGGCACCTATAGTATTAGTTTTAGATGCTATATAGTATGGATATCTTATTAGTATTAAGTGCCACAAGGCAGCTATTACATTAGTTTAACATGTTATAGTATTGATATTACATTGATGTTAACTGCCACAGAGCAACTATGAAATTAGCTTTTAGCTACAGTATGGATGTCATATTAGTGTTAAAGGCCTCAGGGTAGATATTTTATTAGTATTAGATGCTAAAACATGGATCTCATATTAGTAATAAAGGCCACGGGACATATATTATATTACTTTAAGGTGCTTTAGTGTGTATACTATATTACAAAAGACCAGAGGGCACATTTTATATTAGTTTTAGTTGCTGTAGGATGGATATTACATCAATATTAAAGGCCACAGGTCATGTATTATATACTTAAGGTGTTATAGTATAGATATAACATTAGTATTAAAGACCACAGTGCAGTTATCATATTACCTTGAGATGCTATAGCATGGATATCATTTTACTACAAAAGGCTACAGGTCAGTTATATTAGTTTTGGATGATACAGCATGGATGTTATATTAACAGTTACAGGGCAACTATCGTTTTAATATTAGATGCTACCATATGGATATCATAATACTATTAAAGATTCAGGGCAGCCATTATATTAGTTTTAGATGCTATAGTACAAATATTATACCAATATTAAAGGTCACGACACAGCTATTATATTTTATTTTTAGATACCATAAGAATATGTATACTATACCTGTGTACTATATTAGTATCCAAGGCCACAGGACAACTATTTTATTAGTTTAGATGGTATACTATGTATACTAATAGTAAAGGCCACAGAGGAGGTATTATATTAGTGTTAGAAGCTGTGGAATGGTTATTATGTCAATATTAAAGGCCACAGAAGAACTATTCTGCTTATTTTAGATACTTGAATATGGATATTATATTAGTATCAAAGGTTACAGGACAGGTATCAATTTAATTTAATAGTAAGAACATAATATTAATATTGAAGACTACAGGGCATGTTTTATATTAATTATAGATGCTACAGTATGGATATTACATTAATATTAAAGGTCATGTGTCAGCTATTCTATTTGTTTTAGACCCTATAGTGTGTATGTCACATTATTATTAAAGACCCTGGGGAAGCTATTTTGCTATATTTAGATGGTATAGGATGAAGATCATACTAGTATTAAAAGTCATAGACAGCAATTGTATTAGTTTTAGAACCTATTATGTGGATAATATATTAATTATAATCACCTGCAGGAAGCTTTTTTATTAGTTTTGGATGCTATATTGTGGATATCATATGAGTATTAAGGGCCTTGGGCAGCCATTATATTAGCTTATAAGCCACATTATGGATTTTATATTAATGCTAAAGCCTACATGGCAGCTATTATATTAGTTTTTAGAGCCAATGTACAGATATTATATTAATATTAAAGGCCCCAGAGCAGTTTTTATATTAGAGGCCAAGGAACAGATATTATATTAATATTGAAGGCAACTGTACAGCTATTATATTAATTTTGGATGCTACTGAGTGGATATTACTATTAAAGGCCATAGGGAAGATATTAAATTAGTTTTAGATGCAATAGTGTGGACATTACAGTAACATGAAAAGTGACGGAGCAGCTATTATATCTTTATAGAAAGTATAGCATGGATATTAGAATAGTACTAAAGGTCTCAGGACAGCTGTTACATTAGTTTATGGGCCACAGTTGGTTATTTTATTAATATTAAAAGCCCCAGGGCATTTATCATATTAGTTTTAGAGGCCAAGGAATGGATATTATATTAATATTGAAGGCCATGGTACAGTTATCATATTAGTTTTAGAGGCAAAGGAACAGATATTATATTAATATTGAATGCCAGAGTGCAGCTATTATATTAATTTTGGATGTTATAGTGTATATATTAGTATTAGAGGCAACAGGGAAGATATTACTTTTAGATGCAATGCTATATATATTACAGTAACATGAAAAGGGACAAGGAAGCCATTATATCATTTTAGAAAGTATATCATGGATATTATAACAGCGTTGAAAGTCACATACCAAGTAGTAAATTAGCAAAAGATTCTATGCTATGGATATAATTACTATTTAGCACCACAGTGTAGCTATTTTTATTAGTTTCACATGCTACAGTATGGATAATATATTAGTATTAAGGCAACAGGACAACTGTTACGTTATTATTAAATGCCTCATTATGGATCTCATATTAATAATAAGGCCACAGAGCAACTATTATATTCATTTCAGATGCTAGAATTAAAAGCCACAGAAAGCTATTATGTAATTTCTGATGCTAAATATGGATGTTACATTAACATTAAAGGCCACAGGGAAGTTAATGATGTATTAGTATCAGTTGCTACACTATGGATGCTTCATCAATTAACTATTACTTAACTATTATGCAGTTACTATTTAGTTTTAGATGCTCTAGTAAGATATCACAGTAATATTAAAGGCCACAAGATAGCTATTATATTAGCTTTAGATAGTATATAATAAGTATCATATTACTTTACAGAGGGAAAGTATTATATTTATTTCAGATGCTATGATATTGATATCTCATTAGTACTAAGGGTTTCAGTGGAGTTATTTTATTTTATTTTATTTTATTTATTTTTTTTTTTCACAGTTAAAGCTGGCTTTAATCTCAAATCTACTAATGGCACTATGGGCAAAACACAGGATACACATAACTTTTATCTTGGTTGACATTAAAATGACTTAGTCACTTTAAAAATGATCTGAAGAATTGCCTTAGGGACCTGTTTTGAAAATACATCTAATTCATACTGCTTCATAAACAGAAAATTACTTTTTCTTAAAAAAGGAATGATTAAAAAAATACATAACCAAAAAGAATTCACATGATAGTAGTATTCTGGGTGACAAATAGCACTGTGCAATGACACCTAGAAGCAGTGCTTGGGTCTGGTATACAAAGACCCAGGGACCCACCCTATGAACATGTTCCAAAATATGATATTCAATGCTTCACAATGAGAAAAAAGCCACAGCTCATACAAAAGCATTTTCATAAAATTCTCACAAATGTTAAACAGTATTTAAAAAATATAAAAGAGGATGCACAGATTTTCTCTGCATGCACAGGCAGTGCTTGGTGAGAACAAATTTAGGCAGGCACAGTGGAAATAGGACAGGAAATGTCTCAAAGAGGAGTTAAGAAGCTGTACCTAAGCAGCTATAAGGTTTAAACTTAAAAACAGTCAAAAGTTTAAAAATATCAGAATGTACATATAATTACCTATCGTGTTCAGTCCATAAATGCCTATAGATCATTGTTCAGCTTATCTGTCCTGGTAGAGAGAGTTTTTGTAAAAATTCAGAAATTCATGAATAAGTTGCTTCTGGTCCAAGAAAACATCCTAAGGTTTAAGCAGACTTAGATTTAAAGAACAAATGTTCTCAATTTAAAAATAAAGTAGTACAAAAGGGCTAACAAAACCCTAACAGTGCAAATCATTGCAGAGAAAGTCTGTTGCAACTCTTTTACAAGCTGGCCTTCAGAACACAGGAAACAGGTTTAAAAACAAAAAAATTTAGCCTTAGTTTACAATACAATCATTTCAAATCTGATTTCTTTAAGTACAAAATGTCATAATCAGGTCTTCTGTGGATCATATACAATCATCAAGGCTAAATTCAAATTCTATATTTTACAAACAAGTCTGAAAAAGGAGGAAGTAAAGTCTGAAAGAATGGTCTCTGGATGTTACTACTGGCCTCAAAAAAGTAGTGCTACAGATTTCTGTGCAAAGAGAATATGCTGTTCAAACATTTTCCTATTTCAAGGCATGAAAATATTATATTGGATAGAAGAAACAGGAAAATTACTTGTAACAAATTAAAGATAGGTGCAAACACACCAATCCCTGTCTAGCAGTATATAAAGCATATTGGGCTCAGAATTTGTCAGTTGCTAGCACCTGGCTTTCTTACTTTATCCTTGTTTCAAATAATCAGATTGAAAATCTAAATCATCATTAAGAAAAATCCCTTGTGGCAAACCTCACTCCGCTATATTCAGATTTTCACAAGTTTACAAATAAAACTTAGGTTATTCTCTGTAGGTACTTGACTACCTCCTGCCAGGAAGGTGAATGCCATTAACTTGGGGCAGGAATGGCAGTAAGAGCTCCAGTTGTGCAAAAAGTGAGAAGTGGTCGGAGGGGATAAGTGGGTGTGGACAGCCACTGATATTATTCTCAACTAGCCAATGGTGGTCCAGAGGTCCCAGGATGCCTAAAGTGTTCAGCTGAGGTTTAGAATAGAAGATGTAGTCAATTATACCCTTGAAATCAAATGTATAATTTGTGTAAGGCATCAGGCCACTCTCATAGGCACTCTTTAACTTGAAACCATGAGTGATCCTTCCATTGGTCATTCCATTCTTCCCATTGCAGCTGAAGTTTGTAAGACTTTCATTATATCTCAGTTCCTTAAAGTCTTTATGATTTGTTTCTACTCCACCAGTGCTCAAATATTCTACAACACCTATGTAAACATGTATATTGTATGACAGTATGGACAAGGAGCAGAGTCAGGCAAAGAATTAAGATCTGCACATAACACAAGTGGAATAGTTCCAAATTCTCCCAATGCAGTGGATTTGAGGCTTCGAGAGGCTTTATCAATAATGTTCTTCACTTTTTTCAGTCTTGAAGAATATTGCACAGCCATCAACATGTTTTCTTTCTTGTTCTGACATTGTCCTAGCTCGAGACTTAGGACTAAAGAATCCATTATAACCACGTTCTTTCAGTTCTACCAGAAAAAAACTGTAATACTGTTCTGTTTCAACCTCCTGGAGACTTATAATATCAGCATTGCAGCTCACGATTTCTTGAATAATGGCCTTTTCCCTGTAGTCCCAATTTAGTGCCCATGATGGACAGTAGCCGTATAACTGCCGGGTCGCATATTTATCACAAAGAACATTATAGCACATGACAGAAAACAAGGCAGTTGGCCTTGTTCTATCTGGTTCTTGCAACATAATCCAAGATCTTGGAGGTGGTTGTTCTGTTGAAACTGACAAATTATCAAGCAAATAATTCAGTAGCCTTCTTGTTCCATCTGGTTCCTGATAGAGGTTCAATATATCTTGGGTAAGTGGATTTCCTTTGAGGCCTAACGTCTGCAACTGAAACAGCTTTCCCAGCTCAAAAGGTAGAACTCGTAACAGGTTGTTATTTAAATGGAGCTCCCTGAGTGATACCATGTTTCCGAGTTCTGCAGGTAAACTACGGATTTTATTAGAAGACAGGTCCAGATACACCAGATTGTGAAGCTTGGCAATGTCTGAAGGAATGCGGAACAGGGAATTGTCACTCAGATGCAAAGCTGTCAAGTGAGTTAGTGACCACAAAGATGAGCTTAAGCTTCTTACTTTTCCACTTATTTCAAGCTCTGCCCAATGTGATCTCTTTCCATTTGCTGCTTCCTCAGAGGACATGGTTGTGTACATCCTCCGAGGGTCAGGAGAGTCGGATTTTTCTTTGGGCATGCCAGGAGAAAATGTCGGCCCAACTCTCCATCAGGTCAGCTTAGGAACCAACTTCATCGACAAGATTCCTCTCGAGGTGCGCCGCCTTCCTCCCCGTGAGTGCAGCGGGGTCTGACCTGTGGAACCGCCATACCAGTCCCACCCGCTGCTGCAGCGCCGCCGCCGCCTCAGCCGCCTCAGCCGCCCCGACGGGCCGCCACTACGCCCTCCCGCCCTCTCGGCCCCCTGCTTCGCCCTCCTCGCTACGCCCACCGCCGCCTTCGCCGCCGCCTCCTTCGCACCCCCCTCTTTTTCATTGAAAGCAAACAAGCATCATCCAGTGGAGTTATTTTATCAGTTTTAGATGCTGAAGTGTAGATATCATACAAGTATGAAAGGAGACAAGGAAGCTATTACATTAGTTCTGAAGACCACACTATGGATGTTATATTAATGCGGAAGCCTGTAGAACAGGAATTATATTAGTTTTCCAAGCCATAATAAGAATATCATGTTAATAAAAAGGAAACAGGTCCATTATTAATTAGTTGCTATAGGATTTATATCATATTAATATTATGATATCATATTAATATTAAAGGCCAAAGGACATTTATTACATTGGTTTTAGAGACTGTAATGTGCATTTCGTACTAGGATCAAAGACCATACGGCAGATAATATATCAGCTTTAGAAGCTATAGTGTGGATATCATAATAGTATTTAAGGCTATAGGGCAGCTCTTTTATTAACTTCAGATGCTACAGTGTGGACATTGTATTAATATAAAGCATAACTAGACAGCTAGTATACTAGTGTTAGATGCCACACTCTGGATATCACATTCATATAAAGGGACACAGAACAGCTCTTACGTCAGTTTTAGATGCTACAATATAAATATGATGTCAATATTAAATGCCACAGGCAGCTACTATATTAATTTTAAATGATATATATCACATTAAAATTAAAAGCCAAAGGACAACTATGGTATCAGTTTTCAATGCAAAAGTATGGTTATCACATTAATATGAAAGGCCACAGAACAACTGTAATATCAGTTTTTGATGCTATAGTATGAATATAATGTTATTACAACACAGAGGGCAGCTATTACATTTGTTGTGGATGCTCTTTATGGATATATACTAATATCAAAGACCATTGGACAACTATTACATCAGTTTTAGCTGCTACAGTACATATTGCATTTTTATTAAAACCACAGTGCAGATACTGTATTAGTTTTAGATGTAATAGTATAGACAGTACAGTAATATTGAAATCTCAAGTAACTGTAGGAAGGATATTAGATTAGTAGTGTAGGCCACTCAACAGCCTTTATAGTAGTTTAAGATGATATGTATATTTATCATCTTATGATATATATATGATATGATATAACACATCTTATGATAAACCATATATCTTATGATATATGATATGATATATATATATGATATAGGTCATAATATATGTTAGAATTTTATATATATATAATGTTATATATAATTTTATATATAACATTATATATATATATATATATAATGTTAGTATTACAGGTCAAAATCCTGTCATTACTTTAGGTTTTGATGCTATAGTGTGGATATCATATTAGCATTAATGTCCACAGTGAAGCTTAGAAAACTGTCAGATGCTGTACTATGGATATTAGTAATAAAGGCCTCAAAGCAGGTATTACATTTGTTTCAGACTGTAGCATGGATATCACATTTAAAGCTCATCTATCATATGAGCTTTAGATGCTGTAATATAGAGATTACATTAATATGAAAGGCCACAGGGCAGCAATTAAAACAGTTTAAGATACTACAGTGTACATATTTTACTAGGATTAAGGGCTAGAGATCCACCATTATATTAATTGAAGAGGCTATAGTATGGATATTGAATAATTATTCAAGGTCACAGGGCAGGTAGTATATCAGTTTTAGATGCTCTAGTATGAATATATTACTACTGAAGTCACAGTACATGTGCTGTATGAATTTTTATTCTATAATGCGGATATTGAAGTACACAGTACAGTATTATATTAGTTTAAATACTACTGTTTGCATATTAATCTTAAATATTTTAGAGCAGCTATTATATTAATTTTAGATACTACAATATGGATATCATTAGTTATGAAGGCCACAAAACAGCTACTATATCAGTTTTAGATGCTACAGTACAGATACTATTAGTATTAAAAGGACATAGGGCAGTTATTATTTCAGTTTTATAGGCCACAGTATGGATGTTATATCAATATTAAAGGCCATGGGGCAGCTATTATATCAGTTTCACATGTTCTCATATGAATGTCATATCAGTATTAAATGGCACAGGTAGCTATTATATCAGTTTTAGATGCTATAATCAGGACATCACATGAGTACCAAAGACCACAGGGCAGCTGTTCTTTTAGTTTTAGATGTCATAATACTGACATCATATTATTATTAAAGGTTGCAGGGCAGCTATTATGTTAGTTTTAGATGATACAATATTAGAAGAAGTCACAGGGCAGCTATTACATTAGCTTTAGATGATATAGTATGAATATCATATTAATAGTAAAGGCACAGCAATTATTATACCAGTTTCAGTATGAATATTACATTAATATTAAAGGCCACAGGGAAACTATTATGTCTATTTCTGATGCTATATTTTGGATATTTTATTAGTATTAAAGGTCATAATTACTAGCATACACACAGTGAATTCTAAAACTAATAGAATAGCTGACTTGTGGCCTTCAATATTAATATATTATCCATACTGGGACCTCTAACACCAATGGAAATTATATTAGTATTAAAGGTCAGAGGGCAGATATTCATTTTAGATGATCCTGTATGGATATCACATTCATATTAAATGCCAAAGAGCAACTATTATGTAAGCTTCAAATGGCATAGTTTGGATATGATCTTACTTAAAAGCCACAAAGCAGGTATTATGTTAATTTTTTATGCTAGTTTATGGATATTATATTAGTACTAAGGGCCACAAATAAGCTATTATATTAGTTTTAGATGCTATACTATGGATATATATTAATATCAAAGGTCACAGGATAGATAGTATATTTGTTTTAGAGGCCACAATATGGGTATTATATTAATATTAAAGGCTATAAGCCAGCTATTATATTAGTACTAGAAGCCACAGTATATTTATTTTATTAATATTAATGGCCACAAAAAGTTATTAGTTTAAGGCATTATAGTATGGCATTTACCTTAATAATAAAAGCCACATTGTAGCTATTACATTACTTTTAGATGCTATTTTATGGATATCAGTAATATTAAAGGCCACAGGGCAATTATCATGTCAGCTATAGGATGGATATAATATTAGTAATAAAGGAGATAGGGCAGTTATTCATTTTAGATACAATGTGGATATCATTATTATTAAACTCCTCATGGCATCTATTATATTAGTTTTCAATACTATAATATGCACATCATTAGAATTAAAGAACACAAGGCAGTTATTATATTAGAATTTTTTAAAACTTATTTTTATTGTAAACAAATGGGATACATCTTGTTTCTCTGTACATGAAGTAGAGGCATACCATTTCTGTAATCATACATTTACATAGGGTAATGGTGTTTGATTCATTCTGTTATTTTTTCCTTCCCTCCACCCCTCTCACCCCTCTTATATTAGAATTTGATGCTATAATATCGATATCATGTTAGTATTTAAGCCCACAGAGCAGCTATGATATTAATTTTAGATGGATATCTTTTTAGTATTAGAGATCAAAATGCAGATATTCTATTAGTTTTAGATGCTATAATATGAATATTATGTTAGTACTAAATTCCACAGGGAGCCTATTTTTTAGTTTTAGATGCTATAGTGAGGGTAAATATTAATACTAAATCCACAGTCAGCTAACAAATCAATTCTCAAAGCTATCATATGGATAATGTTAATATTAAAGACACAAGGCAACTATTATGACACTTTTTAATGGCTATAGTATGGATGTATTAGTATTACAGGCTATAGGGCAAATATTCTACCAGTTTTAGATGCTGTAATAAAGATATTATATTATTATTATTATATAATTATATTAATATAATATATAGGAAATCTACAATATTATTTTTTAGGTTACCATACTGATTTTATATTAATAGTGAAGGTCACAGGGTAGCTATTATATTAGTTTTATATGTCACAGTATATCATATTAATAGGTAAGACCACCAAGTAGTTAACATATTGTTTTAGATGGTATATAATATCATATTAGTTTTAAAGGTCATAAGGTGGATATTCTATTAGTTTTAGGTGATAGTTTGTTGATATCATATTAGTACTAAGGGCACTTAGGAAGTATTATATCAGTTTTAGATGTTATAAAATGGATATCACATTAGTATTAGTATCACAGGGCAGCTATTTTATTAGTTTTAGATGCTATAATATGGATATTCTTTTAATATTAAAGGTCACAAGGAGGTATTTTATTAGTTTTAGGTCACCAGTATGGATATATTAATACTGAATTCCACATTTGAGATATGACATCAGTTTTAGATACCATAATATGGATATTATATTATTTATAAATTTCACAGGGGAACTTTATATCTGATACAATTCCATAGCATGGATGACATAGTAGTACTAAAAGGCCACAAGACAGCTGTTATTTAGTTTAATACTAATATTACATCTACATTATAACATGTAAAACTGACATAATGGCTGCCCTTTGGACTTTAATATTAATATCCACACAGTGGCCTGTAAAACTAATAGAGTAACTACCCCATGACCACATTATTAATATTTTGTTAATATTAAAGGTCACATTACAGTTATTATATTAGTTTTAATTGCTATATTATGAATATCATAGTAGTATTAAAGGCCATAGTGTAATTATGTTTGTTTTAGATGGTATAGTATTGACATTATGATACTGTTAAAGTCCACATGGTAGCTGTTAAATTAATTTTAGATGCTATATTATGGATATTATATTAGCATAAAATGCCAAAGGACCACTGTTATATTATTCCTAAATAGTGCAGTATTATTTTAGTAAACTTTTTTTGGCACTCTGTCTAAAATTCCTGATAAGAACAATTTTAGAGAATGAAATTTTTATTTGGCACACATAGTGTTCAAGGTCTCAGTCAATTGAAGGCCAACTCCATTGCCCTTGGCCTGAAGTGAGGCAGAACACATGACCAAAGGGTGTGGAGGTGGAAAGCAAATCAGGACATGGCAAATAGAAAGCACACTACTCAACAGGGACAAAAATACACCCTAAAGTAATGCCCCCAGTTACCCACCTCCTACTGACACACACTACCTTCCAGTAGTGTGTGTCAGGGTTTAACAGTTTGTCAGTGTGTTTAGGGTTTAACAGTTATCACCCAGTTAAACCCTATCAGTGGATTAATGCACTGATTAGGCTAAGACTCTCATAACCCAATTATCTCATCTTTAAACTTTCTTGCTTTTTCTCACATGTGAGCTTTTGATGACACTTCATATCTAAATCATAACATTCTGCCCCTGACTCCCAAAAGTTCATGTTCATCTCACAATGCAAAATACATTGAGTTTATTTCTAAGAGTCCACATGTTCTTAACAGTTCCAGGATTCCCCAGAAGTTCAAGTTCAAAGTCTCTTCTGAAACTGAAGGCAAACATTCAGTGTGAGACTCCATAAAAGTCAAAAGCAAGTTACATACATCCAATATATAATGGCACAGATTAAACATTTTCATTCTACAACAGAAAAACAGGGACTAGAAAGAAGGGATGGAATCAAGACAAGACCAAAATTCATCTGGGCAAACAAGATCTGTAGTTCCATATCCAGCATATCTGGGGCACGTGACATTGTGATATTCTCTCCAAAGGGCTTATACAGCTCCACCCCTATGGCTTTGTTAGTAGCAGTCCACATGGCCTCTGCTTGGCTAGTCTCTGCTCACCTCCACCTTGGCAGTTGTTCCATGGTACTAGCATCTCTTAATCTCAGGAATATCCACTACAGTTTTAGCTCCTCCATCCTCTCAGGATGGAGGAGCCTGCAGGGAATCTGAACCTGATAACTTTGCCAGGCCTCTGGGCTTTCCTTTGAAATCTCAGTGGAAGCCTCCATGAGCCCCTAACTCCAGCATCCTGCAATCCTGCAGAAGCAGCACCACATGGTTGTTGCCAAGGTCTGCAGACATCTCAAGCATAGCTAAGACTCCTGAGACCATGGATGCAACAACTCTGAGTGCCTGGGCAGCTCAGCATGGTGAAACAACTTCTAGGCCCCTCTGTGCAAGCAGGGTGCCTCACTGGTCTCTTCTCAAAGGAATTTCTATTTTTAAGACTTTGAGCCTGAAATTGGGATGGTCTTGCTAATTTCTGAGATGCACTCGAGTCTTCTTTCCTATTGTCTCTGGGTAAGGTACTGAGCATCTCTTTAGTGGTTGTAATGTCTGTAGCAATCACAACTTCCTTAGCCCCAGATTGACTCACGTTTTTCTGGCTGAACTGCAAGGTGTTCTTTCTTTCTGCTCTGCTTTCCAATTCTGATTATTGCCGTAAACTTGGCCAATAGCTGCCAGCAATATTCATGTCACTGCCTGAATGCTGTTTTGCCTTGAAATCTCTATCAGATTAATTACACCATCACCTTTCAATTCAGCCTCACAGAAAGTCTCAGAACATAGGCAAAATATAGGCAACTTCTTAGTCAAAATATAAAAAGAACAGCCTCTCATCCAGTTTCTTTTCCTTTGAAACCTCATGAGCCAAGTCTTTACTGCAATTATATTAGTTTTATAGGCTATAGTATGGATATAACATTAAGAGCCAAATGACAGCTATTTTATTAATTTTTTAGTGTAAGAAAGGCTATCATACAACTATTATATTAGTGTTGTATGCTATAATACAGAAATTATATTAATATTAGGGGTTACAGGACAGCTAATAGATCTGTTTTAGATGCCATAATATGCATATAGTCATAGTTATAAAGTCAAAAGGTAGCTATCACATTAGTTTTAGAAGCTATATTGTGGACATCATATTACTAATGAAAGGTCACAGGGAAGCTTATGTATTAGTAAAGAAAGTATAGATGGACATTACATCAATGTTAAAAGCCACTGGGAAGCTATTGTATTGATTTTAGATGCTATAATATGAATATTATATTACTATTAAAGAGCACAGCACAACTATTATAGTAGTATTAGAGGTTACAGTATAGATATCACTTTAGTATTAAAATTCTTAAGGCACCTATAGTATTAGTCCTAGATACTATACTATGAATATTATATTAATGTTAAATACCACAAGGCAGCTATTACATTAGTTTAACATACATTAAACTAATTATTACATTGATATTAAATGCCATAGTGCTTTAGATGCTATCAAATTAGTGTTAAAGACCTTAAAGTAACTATTATATTAGTATTAGGTGCTGTAATATGAATCTCATATTGGTATAAACATATTAATTTTAGATTCTAAGTATATATATTATATTAGCATAATTGTCACAAGGCTGATATATTAATTTTAGATATTATATTCATTTTTAGTTTTATCTATTATGGATATTATATTAAGATCAAAGGTCACAGAACACTTATCAGTTTTTCATATCATAATATATATGTTATATTAATATTAAAGGCCAAAGCACAACCATTATATCAGACTTAGCTGTATATTATACCCATTTTAAAGGCCACAGGGAAAACTATTATATCAATTTTAAATATATTTTATAAACATTTAGTATCAAATTTCACAGGGTAGATATACTAATTTAGATGCTACTGTATGGATATCACATAAGTATTAAAGGCTACAAGAAGCAAGTTTATTAGTTTCAGATGCTATACTATGGATATTATATTAATATTGAAGGCCACAGAACAACTATTATATTTGCTTTAGACATTATATAATAAGCATTATTGAATGTCAAGGTCAGCTATTATATTAGTCATTATATCAGAGGCCATAGTATGGATGTTATATTAATATGAAAGGCCACAAGGAAGCTATTAGTTTTACATGCTATAATATGGATATTACATAATATTGAAGGCCACAGGCAAGCTCTTGTACTAGATTAAGATGTTATAGTATGAATTTTACTTTAATAATAAAGGCCACAGGGTAGATATTACATTACTTTTAGATGCTAAAGCATGAATATCACATAAGTTTTAAGATAACAGCACAGTGTTATATTTGTTTCATATGGTATGCTATAGATATAATATTAGTATAAAAGGCCACAAGTCAGCTTTTATATTAGATTTAGATGGTATAGTATAGATATCATAATAGTATTAAAGGCCATATGACATATATATTTGTTTAAGATGTAATAGTATGAATATTACATTAAGTCAAAGACCACAGAACACTTTCATTTTTTTTCATTTCTATAATTGTACTAAAGTAATTTTTGCTGCTATACTGTGCATATTTTATTACTAGTAAAGGCCACATGACAGTTATTATATTAGTATTTGATGTTACAATATGGACATCACATTTTTATTAAAGGCCATAGGAGCAGAGATCCAATATGGCAGACTAGAGGAAAGCTGCATTCCTTGTCGCTCTGCAACTTGGGATTCAAGCAGAGGAAATACTGTTTCTCTGTGAGGCAGTCATCACTGCTCATGGATCCCTTGCTGTTTACCCCATTTGTCCACTGTGATCATCCACCATCTGCCAGCATATTGCCTACTTTTTGAGTGCAGATCGCTCACTGACTGCTGCCTATCATCCGCCATTTGCCCATTTGCCCACCTCTTGCCTGCCCATTGCCCACCTTCCACCTACCCATTGCCCACTGCCCAACATCCACTTGTTGACCATCTGTTGTTAGCCTAAAGACTACCCATAGACCACCAGCTAATCACCTGCTGGCCACCGTTGTCTGGAAGTTTATTGTCACAGTACCCACAGGTTTGGTTACATGTGGCTGCCACCACTGCCACCATTTTAGAGCAACAGTCAGGGCTGTAGGTTTTTCCTCTGCTGCTGACATCTTGGGGTATAGCCCACTTGGTCTATAATTTTCCAGTGAGACTCCTCTCTTTTTTTTTTTTTTTTTTTTTTTTGCCTTCTGTCTCACACCTCTACCATCTCTGAACCCAAATAACTTAATAACTTTCATACATTAATTTATTGAGAAGTGGGATGTATGAATAGTATATGAGCGTTTTGTTGTGTATTCCTATATTTTTACTTTTTAAAAAAAATCTGTACATATTTTTTCTCTCATCTACCTGTCTCCCTGGATTCTCTTTCTCACTTCTCTCATACTAACAGTCATCCTCTATTTATTTCTCCCTTGCTCTTACTATAAATTTTTACTTCTATCTTCTCTCCCTCTCCCTTATAAGTGTCACAGCTTACACACTTTCTGTTCTCTTACTGTCAATTATCTAAAATGGTAAATGCATTTTAGCAAACTTACTGCTTATATTGTAGACAATAATTGAACACTTCATTTCTGTCTATTGTGACAAAACTGTAAGAGCCTTAAGAAGAGCCATTTGACTTAAGGTAGTGTATCTTTTGCATTGGTTCCTTTTAATATTGGTCTCCCCCTTAAAGATGAGGTACTGAAAGCCTTCAGGGACACCAAAAGACTACAGGGCAAAATCTGTACTGCCTCATTGCCATACTGCTAGATTAGAAGACACACAAACAGCATAAAAAAACCAAGAGAACAAAGAGCCTCAAACAAACCAAGATGTTCCAACAATAGAAGCCATAGACAATACAGTAGAAGAAATGTCAGAGATGGAGTTCAGGAAATACATAGTTAGAATGATCTTTGAAATAAAGGATGATATTGGAGAGAAAACACAGGAAGTGAAAGATCACTTCAATAAGGAGGCAGAGATTATAAAAAAGAATCAAGCAGAAATCCTCAAAATGAAGGAAACAATACACCAAATTAAAAATTCAATGAAAAGTGTCACTAACAGACTAGACGACTTGGAAGACAGAACCTAAGACAATGAAGACAAAATATCTACTCTTGAAAATAAAGTTGACCACACAGAGAAGATGATAAGAAACCATGAACAGAACTTCCAAGAATTATGAAATAACATGAAAAGACCAAATTTAAGATTTATCAGACGAAGGCATAGAGATACAAACTAAAGGAATGCACAATCTTTTCAATGACATAATATCAGAAAACTTCCCAAGTCTAAATAATGAAATGAAAAATCAATATGAGAGGCTTACATGACCCCAAATGTACAAAATTACACCAGACCCACACCAACGCACATTATAATTAGAATGACTAAAATACAGAATAAGGAAGAATTTTAAAGACTGCAAGAGAAAAAATATCAAATTACATCTTATAGGCGGAAATCAATTCAGATCTCAGCTGATTTCTCAACCAAGACCTTCAATGCCAGGAGACCCTGGAATAATATATCAAGCTTTGAAAGAAAATGAATGCCAACTGAGAACTTTGTATCCAGCAAAATTAAGCTTCAGATTTGAAGATGAAATAAAAACCTTCCATGATAAACAAAAGTTAAAAGAATTCACAACTAGGAAGCCTGCACAGTCTTGGCAAAATATTCCATGAGGAGGAAATTTTTTTTAAAAAAAAAAGGAAAACCAGCAAAGGGAGGAACTATATTAAGAGAAAGGTCAATCAAAGGAGAAACTAAGTCAAGTTAAAAACCAATAGTAAACCAAAATGACAGGGAATACAAATCATATCTCAATAATAACCCTGAATGTTAATGACCTAAACTCATTGATCAATAGACATAGACTGGCAGATTGAATTTTAAAAAAAGACCCAACAATATGCTATCTTTGAGAGACTTGCTTCCTAGGAATAGACATCCACAGATTGAAGGTGAAAAGTTGGGAAAAAAATATATCACTCACATGAACTGCATAAACAAGGAGGGGTTTCCATCCTCTTATCAGACAAAGTGGACTTCAAACCAAAGTTAGTCAGAAGGGAAAAAGAAGGACATTTCATACTGCTTAAGGGAATCATACACCAACAAGACATATATATATATATATATCCCAAACAATGGAGTATCTACATACATCAAACAGCCCCTCCTAAATTTCAAGAATCAAATAGACCACACACAATAATACTGGGTGACTTTAACACACCTCTCTCACCACTGGATGGATCTTCCAAACAAAATCTAAACAAAGAAACTATAGAATTAAATGATACAATCAATGGTTTAGACTTTTTTTTTTTTATTGTAAACAAATGGGATACATGTTGTTTCTCTGTTTGTACATGGCGTAAAGGCGTACCATTTGTGTAATCATAAATTTACATAGAGCAATGTTGTTTGATTCATTCTGTTATTTTTTCCCTTCCCCCCACCCCTCTCACCCCTCTTTACCCTCTATACAGTACTTCCTTCCTCCATACTTGCCCCCCTCCCTAACCCTAACACTAACCCTTCCCTCCCCCCCATTATGTGTCAACCTCCACTTATTAGCGATATCATTCGTCCTTTGGCTTTTTGAGATTGGCTTATCTCACTTAGCATGATATTCTCCAATTTCATCCATTTGCCTGCAAATGTCATAATTTTATCATTCTTTATGGCTGAGTAATATTCCATAGTATATATATACCACAGTTTCTTTATCCACTCATCAATTGAAGGGCATCTAGGTTGGTTCCACAGTCTGGCTATTGTGAATTGAGCAGCTATGAACATTGATGTGGCTGTATTTCTGTAGTATGCAGATTTTAAGTCCTTTGGGTATAGGCCAAGGAGTGGGATAGCTGGGTCAAATGGTGGTTCCATTCCAAGTTTTCTAAGGAATCTCCACACTGCTTTCCATAGTGGCTGCACTAATTTGCAGCCCCACCAGCAGTGTATGAGTGTACCTTTCTCCCCACATCCTCGCCAACACCTGTTGTTGCTCGTATTCTTGATAATCGCCATTCTAATTGGGGTGAGATGGAACCTTAGGGTGGTTTTGATTTGCATTTCTCTTATTACTAGAGATGTTGAACATTTTTCCATATGTTTGTTGATTGCTTGTAGATCTTCTTCTGTGAAGTGTCTATTCATTTCCTTAGCCCATTTGTTGACTGGACTGTTTGAATTCTTGGAGTAGAGTTTTTTGAGTTCTTTATAGATTCTGGAGATTAGTGCTCTATCTGAAGTATGATTGGCAAAGATATTCTCCCACTCTGTAGGCTCTTTCTTCGCATTGCTGATAGTTTCCTTTGCTGAGAGAAAGCTTTTTAGTTTGAATCTATCCCAGTGGTTGATTCTAGCTTTTATTTCTTATGCTATGGGAGTCCTGTTAAGGAAGTCTGGTCCTAGACCAACAAGGTGAAGACTTAATGAACATATATAGAGTACTTCAACCATCAATGAGTGAATACACTTTCTTCTCAGCAACACATGGATCCTCCTCTAAAGTAGACCATATGTTATGCCACAAAGCAACTCTCAGCAAATACAAAAAAAATAGAAATACTACCCTGCATTCTATCATGCATAATGGAATGGAAACTAGAAATCAAAGATAAAATAAAAAATAGAAGCTACTTCAACACCTGGAGACTAAATAGCATGCTATTGAATGATGAATGTATAAAAGAAGAAATCAAGGAAGAAATAAAAAATACTTAGGTAAATGAGAACACCAATACAACTTGTCAAAATCTGGGAAGCTAAGAAGGCAGTGCTAAGAGAAAGTTCATTGCATTGAGCTCACACATTAAAAGAACAAAATATCAACAAATAAATGATCTAATATTATATCTCAAGGCCCTAGAAAAAGAAGGACAAATCAACACTAAAAGTAGAAAACAGGAAATAATTGAAACCAGAGCTAAAATCAATGAAATTGAAACAAAAAAATTCAAAAATTGACAAAACAAAAAGTTGGTTCTTTGAAAAAATAAATAAAATTGATAAACCATTAGCCACACTAATAAAGAGAGAAAACTCAAATTACTAAAATTTGTGATGAAAAAGGAAATATCACAAGATAGTACTGAAATACAGAAGATAATTAGAAGCTATTTTAAAAATTTATACTCAAATAAAATAGAAAATATCAAAGATCTTGACATATTGAAGACCTAGAGACATATGATCTACCCAAACTGAAGCAGGAGGACATATACAATTTAAGCAGATCAATTTCAAGCAAAGAAATAGAAGATTCCATCAAAAGCCTACCAATCAAGAAAAGCCCAGGACTAGGTGGATTCTCAGCTGAGTTCTACAAGATCTTCAAAGAAGAATTAACACCAATACTCTTCAAATTATTCCATGAAGTATAAAAGGAGGGAACACTTTCAAACTCATTCTGTGAGACTAGTATCTCCCTTATACTAAAACCAGACAAAGATACATCACGGAAAGAAAGGCATATGAATAGGAAAAGAAAAACTCAAACTATCACTATTTGCCAATGACATGATTCAATATTTAGAAGATCCAAAAAATTCCACCAGAAAACTTCTAGAACTCATAAATGAATTTAGCAAAATAGCAGGATCTAAAATCAATACCCATAAATAAAATGCATTCCTATACATAAGCAATGAATCCACTGCAAGAGAAATTAGGAAAACTACCCCATTCACAATAACCTCAACTAAAATAAGATACTTAGAAATCAAGCTAACAAAAGTGAAAGATCTCTACAATGAAAACTATAGAACACTAAAGAAAGAAATTAAGGAAGAACTTAAAGGATGGAAAAATCTTCCATGCTCTTTGATAGGCAGAATTAATATTGTCAAAATGACCATACTCCCAAAAGTGTTATACAAATTCAATGCAATTCCTATTAAAATCCCAATGACATTCTTCATAGAAATAGAAAAAGCAATAATGAAGTTCATTTGGAAAAATAAGAGACCCAGAATAGCCAAGGCGATCCTTAGAAGAGTGAAGGAGGAGGCATCACACTATCAGACCTTAAATTATACTACAGAGCAATAGTAACAAAAAATGGCATGGTATTGGCACCAAAATACACATGTTGACCAATGGTACAAAATAGAAGACACAGAGACAAACCCAAATAAATACAGTTATCTCATACTAGACAAAGGTGCCAAAAATATACTTTGGAGAAAAGATAGCCTCTTCAACAAATGGTGCTAGGAAAACTGGAAATCCATACGTAACAAAATAAAATTAAACCTCCCTCACCCTGTACAAAAATCAACTCAAAGTGGATCAAAGACTTAGGCACTAAAACAGAGACCCTGCATCTAATAGAAGAAAAAGTAGGCCCAAAATCATCATGTCATTTTAGCACCTGACTTCCTTAACAAGACTCCTAAAGCACAAGAAATAAAATTAGGAATCAATAAATGGGATGAATTCAAACTAAAAAACTTCTTCTCAACAAAGGAAATAATCAACAATTTGAAGAGAGAGCCTACAGAATGGGAAAAGTTCTTTACCACATGCACACAAGATAGAGCACTAATCTCCAAGATATTTAAAGAACTCAAAAAACTTAACACCAAAAAAAAAAAACCCAATCAATAAATGGGCTAAGGAACTGAACATACACTTCAGAGAAGAAGAAATACAATTGATCAACAACCATACGAAAAAATGTTCAACATCACTTGCAATTAGAGAAATGCAAATCAAAACTACCCTAAGATTTTATCTCACTCCAGTCAGAATGGCAATTATCAAAAATACAAGCAAGAATAAGTGTTGGAGAGAATGTGGGGAGAAACGTACACTTACACATTGTTGGTGAAAGTGCAGATTGGTGCAACTACTTGGAGATTCCTAAGAAATCTTGAAATGGGAGCCACCATTTGACCCAGCTATCCCACTCCTCAGTTTATACCCAAAGGACTTAAAGTCAGCATACTACAATGATGCAGCCATATCAATGTTTATAGCAGCTCAATTCAAAATAGCTAAACTACGAAACCAACCTAGATGCCCTTCAATAGATGAATAGATAAATAAAAAGAGGTACATATGCACAATGGAATATTACTCAGTCATAAAGAATAATGAAATTATGGCATTTTCAGGTAAATGGATGGAACTGGAGAAGATCATGATAAGTGAAATAAGTCAATCCCAAATAACCAAAAGTTGAATGTTTTCTCTGATAAGCAGATGCTGATCCATACTAGGGGGTGGGGTGGGTAGAGATGGGAAGGATGGTAGATTGAAACATATATTTTTACCCTATATACATGTATGAAAGAAATGATTTTTAAAAGATAAAAAATAAATAAAAATAAAAAAGGCCATAGGACTTATATTAGTTTAATATGCTATAGTATGGACACTTCATTAATATTTAAGACTACAGGGAAGCTACTATATTAGTTTTAGATTCTACAACATGGGTGTTATGGGACTGTCAAATTGTTTTAGATGCTGCAGTATGGATATGCCATTATTATTAAAGACCATGGGAAAGATATTATCTTATACTTAAATAATATTGTATGGATATAATATTAGTACAAAAAGCAATAAGTCACTTGTTTTATTAATTGTATTACTTTTAGATGCTATAGTATGAATATGATGTTAGTGTAAAAGGCCACATGATAGTTATTTTCAAATAATTTTTAAAAAAAATCCTCAGTATGAAATCAATTAAAGATGCTGCATGTATTTACTTTTAGATGCTCCAGTAGGATATCACAGTGATATTAAAGGCCACAGGAGAGCTATTTTATTAGCTTTAGATAGTATATCATAGATATCATGTTAGAATTAACTGCCACAGGACAAGTATCATACATTATATCATACTGAGATCTCAGTACTAGAGGTCACAGAGAACCTTCTCCTTTAATTTAAGGTGTCATGCTATGGAAATTACATTGGTGTTCAAGGCCACAGTGCAGCTATTATATTAGTTCTAGATGGTATATTATAGACATCACATTAGCATAAGAGGTGACATTGATATTATGGATATTATATTAATGTTAAAGGCCACAGGAAAGGTATTTTATTAGTTTTCCAGGCCACAGTATATTTTGTTAATAATAAATGAAGCAGTGCAGTTTTTATATTAGAGTTACTATTATATCACATTAATATTATAGCCATGGGACAGCTATATATCAGTATTAGATACTATATTAAAGAAATGAAATAACATGAAAAGCCACAGAACATTATTATACCAGTTTTCTATGCCAGAGTATGGATATTATGTTAATATTAAGGTCAAAATCTAATATGTTGGATTTAGACACTATAGCATGGACATTATATTAAAACTAAATGTCACACAGCACCTATTACATTGGTTTTAAATTCTATAATACTGATATTATATTAATTATAAATGTTACAGGGAAGTTATATTAGCTTTGGATTCTACAGTATGGATATCTTATTAATATCAAAGGCTACAAGCAGCTATTGTATCAGTTTTAGATGCTCTCGTATGGATCTCACATTCATACTAGAAGCCTCAGGTCAACCATTATGTCACTTTTAGTTGCTTGAGTTTGGATATCATGTTAGTATTAAAGTCAACAGGACAGTTAGTTTCTTAATTTTAGATACTATAATATGAATATTATATTCATTTAACAGTCACAAAGCTGATATCATGTTAGTTTAAGGGACTATAATATGAATATCATATTAATATTAAAGGCCACAAGCACCTATTTATCAGTTTCAGATGCTGGAATATGGATATTAAATAAATATTAAAATCTACCAGAAAATTATGATAGCCAGTTTTACAAGTTGTAGAAAGGGTGGTACATTAATGATCACAGAACATTTGTTACATTGGTTTTAGAGGCTATGGAGATCATATTAGTAATAAATACTGTAGTGCAGCTATAATACTAGTTTTAGATGCTTTGGTATGGATATCACATTAGTATTAAAGGCCACAGCTACTATATTGGTCTTAGATACTACAGTTTGGATATCATATTAGTATGAAAGGCCTCTGGACAGCTATTGTATTTGTTTTAAAAGCATATACTGTGGATACTGTAAGAACTGGGGTAAGCTGATCAGACAATGTAACTGGAGAACAGACAGGCCAGATGTGAATCAGAAAGAAGCTTTATTGTGGAATGGTCGGGTGAAGTTTGCCTGTCTGTCCACCAGTGTCGGGGTCTTAAGCTCCCTTGCTCTTCTTGACCAGCGACAAGGGAAGGGGACACTCCCCAGCAAGGTCAGACCAGGATAGGTAGGGCTGACTGACCACCCGCACCCAGCCCTCCTGGTGGAGGACAATCAGGGAGACCAGTCACAGCAGGAACTCGTTTATTGAGGAAATCACACAGCTTTTATGTAGGGTGGGGGCTAGGCGGGAACCAATCAGCTTAAAGGTCAGCAAGGTGGCGGGGGGGGGGGGGGGGGGGGGGGGGGGGGGCGGTGTTCACGCAGGTGAGAATCCCGTAGGACTATATGGCAAGCATGAGCTGATCACGTTTGCAGAACTGTTGTTAACCAATCCCTGATGTTGGTCCGATTTATCGTCATTAACCTTTGAAACCACCTTTGAAACCACCTTTGAGGCCTTGATCTTGCTCACTTGCCAGGGAATAAGGAGTCAGCCTGAGTTAGTTAACGTGTCATTAGTCCCAACACACCAGGGTGCTGGGCCAGAGAGGTGGCATGTGGCCTCTATGGGGCTGAGTTTTTCTGACCCCGGGTCGGGGAGGGGAAGCTTGAGGACTCCTGCCCTCCTGGGACTGGCTGGGTCTTTTGTCAGTGCCTGACTGGTTGCTCCTTCTCTGTGCACGCGCAGGCTGCTTGGTGCCCTGCCCCCACCCTGTTGCCCTGAACCACCCTAACAGATATTACGATAATATTAAACGTCATAGTGCAGCTATTATATTACTTTATAATTTGAGACCATTACATTAATATTGAAGACTATAGGACAGTTATTACATAAGTTTTAGAAAGCTATAGTATGGATATTATATTAATATTAAAGGCCACAGGGCAACTCCGATATTCAATTCTGTACATGGGCTCTGTATTAGTATTATAGGTCACAGAACAGTTGATATATTGATATAAGATGCTGTAGTATACATTTATATTAGTATTAAAGGCCCGAGTTCACTTATTATATTAGCTTAAGATGTATAAATATTATATTAATTCAAAGGCCAGAGGTCAGCTATTATATTAGTTTTTATGCTATTCTATGGATATAATTTAAGTATGAAGGGTCATCTGTCAGCTATCATAATAGTTTTAGATAGTAAAGTATAGATATTATACTGGTATTGCAGGCAGTTGTTTTTATCAGATGTAGGTGCTAATGTATGGCTATCATGTTAGTATTAAGGCCACAGACATACTAACTTAAGATGCTATTATATGCATATTACATAATATTGAAGGTCATGGGCCTATTATATCTATTTTAGATGCTATAGTATGCATATTATATTAGTATTAAATGCCACAGCTCAGTTATTACATTAGTATTAGATGAGACAATATGAAGATGATATTAACATTAAAGACCACAAAGCACCTATAGTATTAGTTTAGATGTTGTTCTATGGATATTATTAGTATTAAATACCACAGAGCAGCCATTATATAAACATGCTGTAGTATTGATATTACATTGATGTGAAACCCACAGAACAGGTATAATATTAGCTTTAGGTGCCATACTATTGATTTTAAGGTTGAAAGCCCCAGGACATCTATTATACTACTTTAGGATGCTAGAGCATGAATATTTCCACAGTATTAAAGAACATATCACAGATATTACATTAGCTATTGATGCTGTAATATGAATATCTCTTAGTATTAGAGGCCTCAAGGCAGTGGTTATATAGCTTTAGAATCTATAGTTTGGATCTAACATTAGTGTTTAAGACCAGATGGAAGGTCTGGGTTTGTAGCTCAGTGGTAGAGAGCTTGCCTTGTATGTGTGAGGCACCAGATTTGATCCTCAGCACCACATAAAAATAAATAAATAAAATGAAGATATTGTGTCCACCTACAACTTTAAAAATTTTTTTAAAAACCATATGGGAGATATTTTATCAGCTTTAGATGATAGATTATGTAATGTATAAAGCTGCTCCCCCACCCATTCTGTTGCAATCATTTTCCCCACCTCCCAACCACTTATCAATCTGTGAACATCCTAGCTAGCTATTGGTTCATCAGTCAGCTTGCAAGTATCCTTCTCCGTTATTGGTCCCCTGTTAGCCTGGTGGAATTCAACCGCCATATTTCCTCTCTTGCTTCTCTCTCCTGCACACTTGCTTTGCCTCCTCCTCGCTTTCCACTCTCTCTAGTGTGCACCCTTTCTCTTTCCTTTATCTTTTCCTCTCATTTTCTCTCTTACCCTGCAGGGAGACACTCTGTTTGCTTAATAAATTTCCTTATGTGATTTCCCAAGTCCAGTGTGGTTTCCGTGGGATTCCTTACAGATTGTATATATTATATTAATATAAAAGGCCACAGGGAAACTGTTCTTTTAGTTTAGTTCTATAGGATGGGTATTATCTTAGTAATAAAGGACAAAGGAAAGCTATTACACCAACTGTAGAGGATACAGTAGGGATATGATATTGAAGTCTAGAGGTCAGCTATTATATTAGTTTTGACATTACACTATGGATAGTATATTAATATTAAAGAGCATAGGGAAACTATTACATTTATTTCACATTATATAGTATGTATGTCACATTAGCATTAAAGATCCCAGGGCAGTTGTTATATTTGTTTGAGGTGACATAGTGTGGATTTACATTAATAATAAAGGCCACATGGTAACTATTACATTTTAGATAGTATAGTACACATGTTATATTAATATTAAAGGCCAAAGAGCCACTATTATACTAGTATTAAATGCTATAATGTGGGTATCATATTAATATTAAAGGTCACTTTAATATTAGTTCAGAATATTTTAGTATGAATAGTACATTCAATTAAAGACCCAAGTCACATTTTATATGAATTTAGATTCTATAGCATGGATAGTACATTAATATTACAGCACTGGGACATCTGTTACATTAGTTCAATATAGATATTATGTTGCTATTAGGTGCTACAGTATGCATATCATATTAATAATAAATGCCATAGTGCAGCTACTTTATCCCTGGTACACAAAAAGGATTTTGATGCTATAGAAAGGATATTATATTAAAGGTTGCAACACAGCTATTATATCAGTTTTAGAAACTAGAGTATGGGTATCATATTAGTGTTAATGGCCAAAAGAAATCACTTATATTAGGTTTGATGCTATAAGATCAGTTTATGATTCTAATATCATGTGGTATTGAAGGCCACAGGATGGATGTTATTTTCCATTTAGATGTTAGAGTATGAATATTCCATTAATATTGAAGTTCAGTCCAGGTTTTATAGTAGTATATAATGCTATAGTATGCATATTATGTTAGCATTAAAATAAAAAATAAACCATTTTATTAACTTTAGATGCTATAGTGTTTATATCATATTAGCATTAAATGTCACAGAACAGATTTTATGTCAGTTTTAGATGCTACAATATGAATATTATTTTACTATTAAATGCTACAGTACAGTTTTTATATTATTTAAATGACATATGTATGATATATGATATATATTAGTATTAATGCCACACTACAGATATCATGTTAGTATTTAATACTAGTTTTAAGGCCACAGTTTAATTGTAGTATTAGTGTTAGATGCTATACTATGGATACTATATTAGTAATAAAGTCTTCACAGCAGCAATTACATTAGTTTCAGAGGCTGTAGTATGGCAATTACATTAATATTCAAGGATATAGTTCACCTATATTTTAGTTTTAGATGCTATAATATGGGTGTTACATTAGTAATAAAGGCCACAGGACAGCTATCATGATAGTTTAAGATACTGCAATGTGCTTGTTATACTAATATTAAAGGCCATCAGTACATCATCCCCTTAGTCTAAGAGGCTATAGTATGGATGTTACTTGAGTATTAAAGGTCACATGACAGATAGTATAACAGTTTTAGATGCTGGTTTGCACATCATATTAGTAATGAAGTCACAGCTCACATATTATGTTAATTTTTTATTCTATAATATAAGTATCACATTTGTATTGAGGTACACAGACCAGCTATTTTATTAGCTGTAGATTCTATAGGTTGGATATTATATTGGTCTTAAAATTTTCAGGGCAGCTATTATATTAATTTTTGATGCTACAGTGCAGATATCATGTTACTTATGAAGGCCCCAGAATATCTGTTTTAGATACAATAGTATGGATACTATATTAGTATTAAAAGCACACAGAGCAGTTATGATTTCAATTTCAGAGGCCACAGTTTGAATATTATCTTAATATTAAAGGCCACAAGGAAGACATTATATTTTTTTAAGATGTTATGGTATTTGTTCTGCATTAATAATAAAGGTCACAATGCAGCTATTATATTACTTTTGGATGCAGTAGTATGGATGCTACATTAATATTAAAGGCTACAGGCAGGTATTATATTTATTTTTGATGGTTTAATATGGATATTACATTAGTGTTAAAGGCCAAAGAGCAAGTATTATATATGTTTTAGATGCTATAATATGAACATCTGTACTAGTATTAAAGGCCCCAGGGCACATATTATATTTGTTGCAGATGCAGTAGTATGGATGTTAATATTAATGGCTACAGGGCAAGTATTGTATTAGTTTTAGATGCTGTAGTAGAAATATATTAGTACTGAAGACACAATATTTTATATTCACTTTTGAATCAGTAATATAGGTGTCATATTAGCATTAAAGAACACAGGACATATATTACTTTAAGATGCTAAGTATGGGTGCTATATTAATATTAAAGGCCACAGTACACCCATTATATTAGCTTAAGATGCTATACTGTGAGCATTATTTTAGTATTTAAAAGCACAGGTTAACTATCTTATTCTTGAAATGGTATGATATAGAAATTCTTAGACAGAATGTAACTTGAATGGTCTCTAGCCCAATTTCCAATAGAATCCTCTCCCTCTGAAACCTTACAAGCCCAATCTTTGCTTTCTACAGAACTATCAGCATTCTGGACTTCTGCCCCCACCAGAATCCTCCATTAAGCTTTACCTATAGCATTCTAAATCTTTTCCAGCTTACATCTCTACACATTTCAAAATTCCTCTCCCAACAAACACTCCAAAGACTTCTGAACCACATAGTCAGGTTAGTCATAGCAAAAACTCCACTCTCAGTACAAATTTCTGTTTTAGCCAGCTTCTTCATCCCTGTGCTCAAAAGACCTGCAAGAACAATTTTGGAGAAGAAAGCTTCATTGGTGTTCATGGTTTCAGGGGTCTCAGTCCAAAGGCAGGTAACAATTGCTCTTGGTCCAAAGTGTGGCAGAGCATCATGGCCAAAAGGTGTAGAGGAGAAAGGTGATTCAGAAAAGGACAACCGAGAGCAGAGAGAGAGCTCCTCTCACTGGAGGCAAAATAGTAACCCCAAAGGAATGTCCCTATTTATCTACCTCTGTCAGTTACACCCTACAGTTACAACCTAGTTAATCCTTGTCAGTGGATTAATGCATAGGTTAGGTTAATGCTCTCACGACCCAGTCACTACACATCCAAATTTTCTCTCATGTCTCACATGTGAGTTTTTGGGGAAACATATCTAAACCACATTAGCTATAGATACCATAAGAAAGGAGCCAGGCACAGTGGTGCTTGCCTATAATCCCAGTGGCTCAGGAGGCTGAGGCCAGAGGATCATGAATCAAAGCCAGCCTCAGCAACAGTGAGGTGCTAAGCAACTCAGTGAGACACTATCTCTAAATAAAATAAAAAATAGGGCTAGAGATGTAGCTCAGTTGTTGAGTTCAACTCCTGGTATCCCCCTCCCCCACAAAAAGAATATGAAAGGACATAGGGAAACTATTGTATTGGCATTAGATGCTACACTGTAGATATCATATCAGTATTAAAGCCCATAGGGAGATACTGGATTTGTTTTAGATGCTACGGTATGTATATTGTATTTGTATTAAAGGCCACAGGGTAGCTATTATATTTGTTCTATATGGTATAGGATGAATATTTTATTAATAGTAAAGGTCACAGAGCAGTTGTCATATCAATTTTAAATGCTATAATAAGAATGTCAGGTTGTATTAAAGGCCACAGCCATCCTAGTTATTATAATATGCATATATTAGTATAAAGACCAAAAGTCAGCTATTATATTAGTTTTAGATTGTGTATTATAGATATTATATTACTATGAAATGCCACAGGGCAGTTATTATATCAGGTTTTGATGCTATACTATGAAGATCATATTAGTACTTAAACCTACTGGACAGATTTTAGATTAAGATGTTACAATATGGATAATTCCACTAATGATTATGAATAGTAATATTTGAGGCCATAGGAATGTATTACATTAGTGTTAAATGCCATATAGTGACTATTATCTTAGGATTAAAGGCTGCACTGTTGACATTATATTAATATTAAAGGCCATATGGCAATTGTATTAGTCTTCAAGGCCACTCCATGGACACATTAGCATCAAAGGCCACTATGGATAATGCATTAGCATTAGAGGCTGCACATGGATAATCCATTAGCATTATCACACTGCCATATCAGTATTATGCCACCACCAGGTCCGGGAAGGCAACATGCCCTCTGGTGGTTGCTGGGGCTCAGCGTAGGACACTGCAGTTCAGAGGTGCATATGCTACCCGCCTCCCCCGCCCCCAGCTCCCCAGCATTCCTGAAAAATGGATGATATTCAGTACCATATCCAGATTATTCAAGGCCATGATTTTGGAATTCAAACTAAAATGAAACATATTACTCCTGATTTTTCAAAAAGGGTGTTGAACAGGTTTCTGGAAACTATATTGAGTGAAATGAATGTAGACAAACTGAAACTCCTACAAAAATTAACTCCTAATAGTCCATACATAAAATATGAGAAAAGTAAAAAGTTCTAGAAGAAAACAAAAGAAAATCTATGTAATCTTGGATTTAGTAATGAGGGTGTGTGTGTTCTAGTACTGGGGATTGAAGACTGGGCCTCACACAGGCTGGAAACACTCTCTAATACTGAGCTACTTCCCCAACCCTTGGTGATGAGTTTTAACTCACAATACCAAAAGCCAATTGACTGAAGAAAAATAATTGTAATGTATAAAGCTGATCCCCCGCCCATCAGGTACAGCCATTTTGCCCGCTTCCCAATCACTTGTCAATCTGTGAACATCGTAGCTAGCTATTGGTTCATCAGTCAGCTTGCAAGTATCCTTCTCCAATATTGGTCCCCTGTTAGCCCGGCGGAATTCAACTGTTTTACTGTAGCTTCCCCGCCATCTTTATCCTTCCTTCTGTCTGTCCTACTCACTTTTCTCTATCCTCCTGGCTTTCCACTCTTTCTAGCGTGCGCCCTTTCTTTTCCTTTCTATTTTCCTCTCATTTTCTCTCTTACCCTGCAGGGAGACACTCTGTTTGCTTAATAAATTCCCTTATGTGATTTCCCGTGTCCAGTGTGGTTTCGTGGGATTTCCTTACAATAATGATAATGTGGACTTTACAAAATTAATTTTTTACCAAGTACAGTGTTGCATGCCTAAAATCCCAATTACTGAAAATGTGAGGGCAAGAGGATTGTAAATTTGAGGCTGGCCTGGGAAATTGAAAAAGGGATGGGATGTAGCTCACTGGTAGAGCACTTGCCTGGTTTGTATGGAGCCCTGGGTTCAATCCCTAGCACTACACATAAAAAACTAAATTTTCTACTCAGTGAAAGAGATAACAAAAAGACAAGCCACACTGGGATAAATTGTGTACATACCTGTTTCTGAAAAGAAAATTTTATTCAAAATACACAAAGAATTCTTAAAAACCAACAACTAAAAACACAATTAAAATGAGTAAATATCTGAACAGACACATGACCACAGAAAATACAAAAATGGCAAATAGTTACACAAAAAGATGCCCAGCATTGCATATCATCAGGGAATCACAAACACAGTACTGAGGTAGCATGGCACAGCTATTAGGACTGCTGGACTCTAAGAACTGGCAGTGCACCAACAACTGCAGGATGCAGCTCAGTCACTGCTGGTAGAACATGTGGCACAGCTATTGTGGAGGACAGTGTGCCAGTCTGTCCCTCCCAAAGCAAAACAGGGCTAATCTGTGACCCACAGGGTGTCTATGACAAGTGCTTCGAAAAAGCATGTCAAAACAAAAAAAGCATGTAATTATGCACAGCTGCTCTGCTGTTGTTGATCAGATAAAAAATCAGAATGTTCTTCCACAGCATAAGGCACAGTGAGCACAGAATAGAAAGGAATGAACCACAAATGTAAGGCCCCCAAAAAGGAAACCCCAACTCTGTCCCATGGATTGACAGCAACCCCAATCAACCGCAGGAGGCATCACTTGATGCAAACTCAAAAGGTGTTTATTCCAGCGCACTGGGACACAACTCGAGGAGTCGAGTCCCTAGCAGAAAATCTTGTAGGTTTATAAAGACAGAGACCACACATCGGGAGGGGTCACACATGAAAGGGGGAAAAGGGGAACAAAGCTGCCAGGAAATTTCAAAGGGGGTCTGGGTTTGCTGATAACATACAACATGTTTCACAATGTTTTACAACAGGGTGTAGATTCTGGTGTCTTAATTGCCTGAATACTATCTTGCTCCAATTACTCTTTTACTCTGTTTGGGGCTGTTTCCTGGAACAGCTTTAAGGGCTTTGTTCCCATTACTGGGAGGGAAACCTTAGGGAGTTGAGATAAAACAGACAGCTTAAAAAAATGTCCATTCTTTCATTTCCCCATTTTCTTTTCTGGTAAGTTCTAATCATGGAACTTCTGTCTCTATATACTCTTCTCCAAAGCTATTTCCTTGGCAGAGGGACTGGTATTGTTGCCTGAGCATTAGTACCTGTACAGCACTTACTCTCTCCCTGATGAAGGTGACTCTGTGAAGGAGATGTTCAGAGGGTTACACCACCCTTGGTTGTTACATTTGGCTGTCGTAAGATTTTGCTGTTAAGTTATTAAATCCCAGGAGGAGGTGGGGTGCCAATAAGTGTTGCCAGTAGTTTCATACCCCCATGCAGAGCAATAATAATGGTCTATACCTCCGCATGTCCTTACCATATTCCGTGACCTCCCATCCCGGGGGCAGACATAGAAAGGGGTCTGTTTTAGATTGTCACGGGAGCGTGGGTAGTTACATCCTGGGTTGTACCCTTCAACTAGGCGGTATTCTGTTCCCCCGAAAGGCCTGGGTGATGTTGGCCAATGTCTACGGGCCTCCTCAGAAGTCAGGGTAGGGATATCCCAATTATCTAACCCAGCTACTAAGGCACAGATGTCTGGGGTTAGGGACGGCCACCAAGCCCAAAGGGGTTTCTCCCTGGTGGTGCTCCATATTATATCTCCAGTCTGGGAGAGGACCTGCCATGTTAGTCATTGGGGGGCATATGGGTTGGGACTACTTATCAGCGGGAGGTGTGTCAACAGGAGCAGGAACACGGTGGATGTGGAGCTTAAGGGGGTTGTCCAATTTTTCCACTTTCCACGTTGGGTCTGGTGGCGGTGCAGGCTTGACATGTGAAGCATGAATCCAGGCGGCAATGCCATTGACTTTTCAGGCAGGCAAGGGCCCAGGGGGCACCGATTAGCAGCCCCTTGTTTGCAGTCCTTGATAAACAGTCCTTGATAAAGGCAGGTAAATTTGGTACTCCGGAGATCCTTGACATTCCATTCTTCCAGGGCAGTCTCCAATTTGCAGAGGCAGATGACTTTATGGCTTCATTTCCTCAACTGACCCGATTTCCTATTTCTACACTAACTACTTGTCCTTAATTCTGGCTTCATTCCCCCCTTTAGCTTTAGGAACCCTTAACTCCTTGTTAAGGAAAGGGGCGTTGGTCGTTCTGGCTGCTTCGAAGCTGAATGGGGGCAGCGAGGGGCGAGCAGTTTGGAGTTCCTTTTTTAAAAAAATTGGGTCAATCGAGGGGTCCCAGGAAGAAGCCTGGTTGGGGAAGAGCAGGTTGTAAAGTCATCTGGGGGTGGGTGCTTCTATGATAGAAGAACAAAAAGACATGAGTACTGAAATGAGATTAGTACAAAGTAAATTTTGCAGCACCTGAAACATGCCACTGAGTATCATGAAAATGACAGAAGTTAATCTCTCACCAGGAGGTGGGAGAACTGAGAAATTGTTCCTATAACTAGGCCTAGCAAAGGCTGGAGAGGACAAGGCCTTTATTTGGGGACTTTAACATTGTCCAGGTTATCAGAAATGTAAACACAACATTTAACTCTTAATGTCATAGATGTCCCCAGAATATATAGTTAAGCTATTTAATGTCATCTGATTTTGTAAAATATCCCTTTATTGGTATAACCTGTATTTAGTAGAGATCTCTATACTTCTGTTACTTAGGAATAGATAATCATACTAGCAAACATAGATTAAGTCTACCTGTGTAGCTTAGGAAGGTCTGCAGGCCTTAAACTGACTAAAAACTTCTGACTCTGGCAGTTTCTCTTGATAGTTATCAGGTACATTTGCTGAAGAATCTTTCTTTCATTTGTAACTCCCAGTCTTTATTCTAGTGGGCTAATACAAGTGTACATCTGAAGTTACATTTAACTATTATTTCCTTTAAATGCCCAAGAATGGCTATACTTTGGTTTTAACTGTTTTGCTGGGTGTCTAAGATCAAGCTGGTCAAATTGACCTGGTTCCTGTCTTGTTAAAGAGTCAGCTGAGTTCCCACAGGGGTCACTCGTACAGAACTTAAGAGCAGCTTCCTAGTTCCACCAGTGACTTTGGTTAGGCAGGGCTCTTGATGAGGTGACTTCCTTTGGAAGCATCAAGGGATGTTTCCCTTTTTCCATGACCCTCCTCTGCAGCAGATGCACTGGATGATTTTTCATCCTCTAGTCTCAACAATCTCCTTGATCAGGAGGTTGTGTGACCCAGAGTTGCAACGCTCCTTACAGAAGTTCTCTTATTCCCTGGGTTCAGGCTGACGTTGAGGGCAAAACCCAAATATGGACTTTTCTTGACCTCTGTATTTAACTCCAATCTCTAAGTTTGATCTTAATCATCCAGCAAGCCAGTCTCACCAGTCATAAAGTAAGAGTACTGGGCTTTAACTTTAATGTCCATAACTTTACAGTTATTTACCCTTTTATCTAACTGGAGTCTGTATTAGTACTGGAAGTTACCACTATCTATTCTATAGGTGATGGCTTATTATCACAAGTTACCTAGGTTGTGTGTTCTTGGAGCAGCTACTTCTGCAAAACATTAACAGATAACAGTTTTACAAAATGAAATTAGCAAGAGTAAAAATATATTCAGCTTGTATAATAGCTATCTTGAATTTTGATTGAGAACTACATTCTATCCCCTATTTGAGATCACAGTACTTTTACAACAAGAACCAATCTTTTGACTATAACTTTAAATAAGCTGAAGTCTGACTTATTTTGGAGCTATTCTATACACAGTGAGGTGGGAGGCAGAGCCTTATCTCAGGTAAGGCGTGGCTCTTTACAGATCTTAAGTGTTCTAATTCTGATGTTGATCTTTGCTTCTTCCTTAAATACCATTAAGTAGTTTACATATACTGTTTCTTGAGTCTATATAAACTTTATAATTAACACAATTTAACATAGTATCTAAAACATGAATCAAAGAAAGGCTGAGAGAGCTTTTAACTTTCCTTTTGTGTGATAAAGTGGCAAAATGTTTTCATGTTTCTCTCATGTTTCAAAATATTAACCTTTAAACAAATCAGACTCTAATGTTTAGAAATACATTTACATTTGAAATTCTTTATCTCAGTGTAAAAAGTAACAAATTTTACACATACCCTATTGATAGCAGGTCCTATAATAGAACATTAAATGATAGAAATAAATCCCCAATAAAATTTACTCTTTATATAAGTTTAAGATTACCATTACAGACAAGTTTAATCTGGAGAATAGCAGAGCTTAATAAATTCCTTGCTTTAAAAACTTGCGATCCTGAAAAATATGAACACATTTAATATACAACTAGTGACCATTTCACAATTACCTTGACACTTTTATTTTACCAAATTTAGTTTTTAAAGAAAAATTTAGACTCTGTAACATAGTACAATACTCTATAACAGTTGTTTAACCATAATTGTATACACCCCAATTTTTAAGACTAATTGTTCTAAAGAATAAAACTTAATATACACAAAGTTAAGAGTAAATTAGTGTTTCAAATCCTTGTCATTTTATCATGTCATTCTACCATATAGATTAAACTTTGGGTTATATTAGAACGTTAGTATTTCACCTTAGGAAAAACCTTAAATAGTTTTAGCTGTCTCACATACATATAATCAACTTAGTTACACACAAACTTGTTGAAACTTGCCCTTTACTTACACTGACTTTCTTAGCACTTACTTAGACCCTCATGTATTTCATCACACAAGCACTTTCTTACCCAGAAACATTTCCTTCCTTTTACTAAATATATTTCCATACCCAAAACCTTTTATTTTCTCTTTCCTATTTGTTGACCCCTTTTTGTTCACATTTTGAAACAACTCTTATGAAATTTCTGAATTTAGATAAATTACTCTATTTTAATAAGATTAAATATTTTGTTGTTATAGTGTAAGGCCCCCAAAAAGGAAACCCCAACTTGTCCCATGGATGGACGGCAACCCCAATCAACCGCAGGAGGTGTCACTTGATGCAAACCACAAGAGGTGTTTATTCCAGCGTGCTGGGACCCAACTCGAGGAGTCGAGTCCCTAGCAGAAAATCTTGTAGATTTATAAAGGCAGAAACCACACATTGGGAGGGGTCGCACATGAAAGGGGGAAAGGGGGGGAAAAAAGGAAAAACGGGGAACAAAGCTGCTGGGAAATTTCAAAGGGGTTCTGGGTTTGCTGATAACATACAACATGTTTCACAATGTTTTACAACAGGGTGTCGATTCTGGTCAATAGTTTCTGGTAATCCTACTGTTTGAGCACTATCTAGCTACCTGGCTCATTTTACTCTTTTATTCTCTGTTTGGGGCTTTTTCCTGGAACAGCTTTAAGGGCTTTGTTCCCATTACTGGGAGGGAAACCTTAGGGAGTTGAGATAAAACAGACAGCTTAAAAAAATGTCCATTCTTTCAATAGTACTCTAACTGAAACACTGTGAGAGGGGAGATGGTAACATTAAAACCAAATCTAAGAGCTCCTTGGAGCTTAGCAGATGGAACACTCACACTCCAGGTTGGGGTTTTACCTGTTAGGACATAAATCTTAATAACCTAGTTTTTAGTAATGACACAAAGCAATTTTAAACTATTTTATTTACCAACCTATGAAAACTCCAATAATGTTTAAGTATGATACCCCATGGAATTTAAGGAGTTAAAAGTACTCGATGTTATTTAACAATTAGCATTTTAACTTTGTAAATTAATCAGATGTCTCTACAAACACATTAGAGTAATCCCATACATGTTAACTCTAATTCACTTATTCTGTAAAAAAAACAAGATATCAGACAAAAGTGTCCTGAACAGTATTTGCTGTCTCTTTCCTGTTGAAGAAAAGTCCTAGAAACAATTGATATTAGACACTTTATTAACATCAATATTTTATTAGCTTGACCACCTAGAGACTTGTGAGTTATTTTCAAAGACATTTTACTTTTATTAGTTTACCCAATTTGAACCTTTTTAAATCACGTGAATTAAAAGTATCTGGATCCATTTTTAAATTTTAATTTTAGGAGCGCTCAGTTTTGATACAGACAAAACATGACATCAGACAGCACGACATACAAATAACACAAAATCAAAGGCCTTGTAACTTTATAGGTGAATCTCTATTGCAATGCAACATGTTCAAAAACTCTAGTTGAATAAAAATAGAACTGATTAAAAAATCATGAGCTCAAAAAAATATATAATTAAAAAAAAACCAAGAGTCCTGGAAAAATGTTACAGCCGTTAATTACTTTAGTAAAGTACCATAGCATTTACTTTGTTGGAGTTTTAAAGACTCTTTTTACCTTTTCTTTCCCTGGGTTTGAGACCAGTCTCCTACTCAGCCTTTAGGCTTCTTTTATTTATATTTCAATGTAAGCCTTGACTGAGATCTGGAAGGATCTAACAGGTTTTAACAGAAACTTTGTGTCTAAGGCATTTTAGCCATCTCATCAGGACAGGTTGGGTTGGATGTTAAAGAAAATTATGAGACCTTATTTCCCATTACTTTTGAGACTGAAGCTACTTTGCTAAGTTACCCTTCAGGGCTGTCGGGAGGGGGAGTCCAGAGAAGGAACATTTGGGGTCCACCCGAGAGTAGCCCGGGCCAAGAACCCCCCAGTTATTCCAACCCTTCCTCCACCTCCGCCACAAACACACAACAGAACCAGATATAGACGGGCGCCAATCTCTGATCCACCAATTGAACCCCATCAGCACCCTTACCATAGGAGACTACCAGGCATCCCTGGCTCTCCTTCCACCCTTAGGGCGTCCCCCAGGGCTGCAACCTGTGGCCCTCCAGGCACATCTACCAACCACTGTTCGGCCACTCTCATGAGTCACCGAATGGCTGCCACCGAAATTGAAAGCACGCTCACAGAACCAGACCAACTAACAAAACACAAGACAAAGACAGACAACTTCGGGGTACCCCTTCTTACCTCCAAGGTCGACTCCGCGAATGAGGGGGGCCGTCTTATCCCAGAGGAGCCCCCAAATGTAAGGCCCCCCCAAAAGGAAACCCCAACTCTGTCCCATGGATTGACAGCAACCCCAATCAACTGCAGGAGGCGTCACTTGATGCAAACCGCAAGAGGTGTTTATTCCACCGCGCTGGGACCCAACTTGTGACTCACGCAGGAGTCGAGGAGTCGAGTCCCTAGCAGAAAATCTTGTAGGTTTATAAAGGCAGAAACCCCACATAGGAGGGGTCGCACATGAAAGGGGGAAAAGGGGGAAAAAAGGAAAAATGGGGAACAAAGCTGCCAGGAAATTTCAAAGGGGGTCTGGGTTTGCTGATAACATACAACATGTTTCACAATGTTTTACAACAGGGTGTAGATTCTGGTGTCTTAACTGCCTGAATACTATCTTGCTCCAATTACTCTTTTACTCTCTGTTTGGGGCTGTTTCCTGGAACAGCTTTAAGGGCTTTGTTCCCATTACTGGGAGGGAAACCTTAGGGAATTGAGATAAAACAGACAGCTTAAAAAAATGTCCATTCTTTCAAAACCTACACAAAGACAGAGATATATCCCACCTGGTATGCTACTGAGTGAAATAAGCCAGGCTGAAGAAGCTACACACTGCATGGCCCACCTTTTATGACATTCTAGAAAAGGCAAGGTTACAGTGCAGGAGGAGACCTGGGAGTGTCCCCAGTGCAGGAACCTCTGTCCTATGTGGAGTCTTAATCATGTAGGCATGATGAACTCAATCTCCATCTTCTTTCCCAAGAGAATGGGGTGGGGGACTGAAAGTTCCAAGCAAGATTTTAGTCATCACTTGGTCTTTCCCATGACCATCCTCCATCCTGAAGCTGCCCTAGAGTCCACCAAAAATCCTTATGAAAGTGAAAGACCCTCCTATTACCCAGGAAATTCTGCAGGATTTAGGAGCTCTGAAAAAAGAACCAAGGTCAAAGAACCATTGTTAGAATAAAAGATGATTCCAATATCACTATCACTCAGGAAATTTGAGGATTTAGGGAGTGCTGTACCAAGAACTTGGGACAGAAGACAAATATGTGTTTCTTAATATGTCACAACCTGTAATCTGGAACAATAATGAATTCATGGATTATAAGGGAACAATGAATTAATTACATGACAGAAGCTAGGAGCCAGTGTTCTCACTGCTGGTGTAAGAAATTACAGTTAAGTAAGGGGTGAAGGCAGAGTGATCTATGTCATAATGGATCAGAATCCACTGACTACAGATCAGTATAAACTAGCATTTACCTTAATACATACACAGATGGTTCCACATAAACATAGTTACAACCAAGGGGTATGTAAAGATTAGAACACATATATACTTCTTTGCATTGTCAGCTGTGAAGGTCAAGATGCAATGCGCACCTTCAGTGGCCAGATGAAAGATTTTAATATCACTCTCTAAGCCAGAACTCTTTGAAAAAGTGGTTGATATTAGGACTAAGACAGTAAATACATGTCAGGGTAATACTTAAGTATAAGAAAGAAAGAACTCTGGGGCAAAAATAGAAAATATGTTAAAAGATGACAGGAGATAATGGAAGTGGTGAGCCCAGAGGAGCACACATGTCAGCTCAGGCCAGGAATGATCATAGATACTGTAAGCTCAGCGGGTCTTGGCGGCGGGACCAAATGTAAGCTCAGGCAGGCATAGTTAGCGGCCAAATAAAATGGGACAGAAAGTGGCCAAAGCAAGCTTTATTGGAATTTGGCTCTCGGGCAAAATTCCCAGACCCCTGAGGGTATAGGGACCTGGAGAAAATTAGGATGTGGCACTGGCTGCCCAGGGTTTTTATAGACTGGGATGGGAGGGGGTCCTGTTGAGTGACAGGTGGGTGTGAAGGGTCAGTGGAACTTTCTGGTCACCTTTGGTGGGCTGATCTTTGTTCCCACTGCTCAGCTTTGCCCCCTACAGTCGCCTAATTTCCAACCTAACAGATACTGCTGTGTTGTGGGTAAACAGTGCACCTTGTAGAACCCACAGGAGCTATTGTAAGGCCCCCCAAAAAGGAAACCCCAACTCTGTCCCATGGATGGACGGCAACCCCAATCAACCGCAGGAGGCGTCACTTGATGCAAACCGCAAGAGGTGTTTATTCCAGCGCGCTGGGACCCAACTCCAGGAGTCGAGTCCCTAGCAGAAAATCTTGTAGGTTTATAAAGGCAGAAACCACACATCGGGAGGGGTCGCACATGAAAGGGGGAAAAGGGGGAACAAAGCTGCCAGGAAATTTCAAAGGGGGTCTGGGGTTCAGGAATTTCCTGAATGGTTCCAAATTCAGCTAGTGATTTTATTATCACTAGTGAAAGAATGGACATTTTTTTAAGCTGTCTGTTTTATCTCAACTCCCTAAGGTTTCCCTCCCAGTAATGGGAACAAAGCCCTTAAAGCTGTTCCAGGAAACAGCCCCAAACAGAGAATAAAAGAGTAAATTGAGCCTGATAGCCAGATAGTGCTCAAACAGTAGGATTCCCAGAAACTATTGACCAGATTCTACAGCCTGTTGTAAAACATTGTGAAACATGTTGTCAGCAAACCCAGACCCCCTTTGAAATTTCCTGGCAGCTTTGTTCCCCCTTTTCCCCCTTTCATGTGTGACCTCTCCCGATGTGTGGTTTCTGCCTTTATAAATCTACAAGATTTTCTGCTAGGGACTCGACTCCTGGAGTTGGGTCCCAGCGCGCTGGAATAAACACCTCTTGCGGTTTGCATCAAGTGACGCCTCCTGTGGTTGATTGGGGTTGCCGTCCATCCATGGGACAGAGTTGGGGTTTCCTTTTGGGGGGCCTTACAACACTAGCTAGTCATGAGGCTAATGATAAGTAAAGGATCTATGGGACTGGGGATGCAGCTCAGTGAAAGAGTGCTTGCCCAGCAAGAAGGATGCCCTGGGTTCAACTCCCAGCACCACAAAGGGAAAAAAAATGCATTAAACATTGATTTAATTTGTCTAAGAATTTAAGATATAAAAAGAAAAACTTCAGAATAATTCGGGTTGCTGGCCTTTGTCCTGATGATTATTATTCACCTTTAAATTCATCCCTAAAAGACAAAAGATTAATCCAGAAAAAAATGCAATTACAATATCTTTTATCAACTGCAGGAAAAAAAAAATCTTTTTCTTTTTTTTGGGGGGAGGGGGTCTGAGTGGTTTCCTAGTGTGAGCCTTCAGGTCTCCATTTACATTTCAATGTAAATCTTCACTGAGACCTGTAAGGAACTAAAAGACAGATTAGTGGTTCCAGAAAAAACTTGACACTGGGAGCATTTGAACCATTTCTTATTTTTAGGACAGGTTTGGATGGCAAAGAAAATTATGAGACCTTATTTTTCATTAGTTTTGAGAATGAAGCTACTATGCTAAGCTCCTTGTTGAGATATGCCATTGGCTATTGACCTGAGTCATCCATGGTTGTCTATCCAGCAGTTTTGGGTGAATATTTTTAGGGTTATTTTTCTCTCAGTGCCAAACAGGGTAAATCTTGTTCCTTAGGTAAGCTGAGAACAGGGGCTTGAAGTAGGGCCCCTTTTTGATATGTCAAAAACCTTTAGTATCTCACATCAGGGCAATTGTTCCTGTAATATAATGTAAAGCTGCTCCCCCGCCCTTTATGCTGTAGCCATTTCCCTGCCTCCCAACTTGTCAGTCTGTGAACATCCTGGCTAGCTATTGGTTCACCAGTCAGCTTGCAAGTATCCTTCTCCGTTATTGGTCCCGTTCACCCGGGGAATTAGACTGCTTAAGAATGGCTCCCCCACCATTTCTCTCTCTTCTCCTCACATTCATGCTTTCCCTCTCCTACTCACTTTCTTTCTCTCTCTTCCTCACTTTTCACACTCTCTTGTGCATGCTCTCTCTCTTTTCCTCTCATTTTCTCTCTTACCCTGCAGGGAGACACCCTGTTTGCTTAATGACCCTCTTATGTGAGTTCCCGTGTCCGGAGTGGTTTCTGGGTTCTTACGGTTCCTTGGTGTAGAGTGTTTTTTAGGAGGTTTAGTTAATTCCCTATACCCAGGAATCCAAGGTCTGCAGTATCCAGTTAGCCCTAGGAAGCCTCTGTATAATGCCTTGATATTTCTTCAGTGTGGTAGCACATAAAACACGTCATTTACATATTGGAGAAAAATTACAAATGGTTTATCTTTGAATTTTGTTAAGTCCTTAGCTAGGGTTTGTCCAAACAGATCAGGGCTATCTCCAAATCCTTGAGGCAACTCTGTCCAGATTAGTTGTTACAAAGTCTGAAAAAATTTCCTCTGGCCCCTGCTGAATTTGGCTGGGGTTTATAGAGATTTTTTTTTAAATCTGGGCAGGTAATTCTCTACATGCTCTTTGTGCATATGCACTAATTTGAGCATAGTTTATAAGTCATAAGTCAATTGTTGGCCCAAATTATCAAATTGTCCTGAGCTGGTAAGCATATCCAAGATAATCTAAACTCCATTCAATTTATTAATTTCCACCTGATCTGAACAATGCTCTATCCAGTCGGATTCCATGTTAAATACCTTCAGAAAGGCAGGAGCTAGCTAATAAAAGCCAATCCTTAGGCGGTAAAGTCTCATTACCTATGGATTTTAAGAGACTTAGTACAAATGGCACGGTTGCTCCATACATAGTGTAAGGCCCCCAAAAAGGAAACCCCAACTCTGTCCCATGGATGGTCGGCAACCCCAATCAGCCGCAGGAGGCGTCACTTGATGCAAACCTCAAGAGGTGTTTATTCCAGCGCGCTGGGACCCAACTCCAGGAGTCGAGTCCCTAGCAGAAAATCTTGTAGATTTATAAAGGCAGAAACCACACATCGGGAGAGGTCACACATGAAAGGGGGAAAAGGGGGAACAAAGCTGCCAGGAAATTTCAAAGGGGGTCTGGGTTTGCTGACAACATGTTTCACAATGTTTTACAACAGGTGTAGATTCTGGTCAATAGTTTCTGGTAATCCTACTGTTTGAGCACTATCTGGCTATCTGGCTCAGTTTACTCTTTTACTCTGTTTGGGGCTGTTTCCTGGAACAGCTTTAAGGGCTTTGTTCCCATTACTGGGAGGGAAACCTTAGGGAGTTGAGATAAAACAGACAGCTTAAAAAAATGTCCATTCTTTCAATAGAGCATACAATTTTAACTCCATTAATGTTGTAAAAGGAATAGACATATATGTTCTTTTTGGTCCCTCAGAACTTTGAGAATCATTTTGCTCAAAAATAGGGTATAATCTGAGTTTTGTTAATTCCTTCTCTGCTGTATTAACAGTGGTAGGAATTGTTGGTTTCATGACTTCTCCAGCGGCAGGTCCAGGCACTGGGGCAGGAGCTTTCAAATGTAAATTACAGAAGTCCCATTTTAGCTCATCTTCCTCTACATCTGAATGCCTTCCAGTCCTCTGAATAGAAACTTCGCCCCCACTATCATGTGTCTTCTATCCACAGAAACATGCTTGGGGCTATTTTCTGAATCTTTTTTTTCTTTTTTATCAACCAACAATTCCCCAGAAGACTAAGAGGTCCTTGAGGATGAGCATTTCTGACTCTTAGATCTAAAGTACTTAACAGCATTTCTAAGACTTATGCTCAAATCTTTCAGAAACCACAAATCAACATCTTGGTCCAAATAAAAGCAAGTTTCTTTTACAGTCCAAACTAAACTTCCAAAGCCTGCCTTTGGGCTTCCGATCCCCATGCTATCTCTCCTCTTACCAAGAGGCTTGACCCTGAGGCGCTCTGCCTGAGCAGGGAGCAGCCATGTTCTATAGGCTTCCATCCTCTCCCCCCCCCCCCCCCGGGAGCAGAAACCATGCTGTTCCTGGAGGGCTGGAAGCCATGGTGGGTGTAATACAAAGCTGCTCCCCCACTCTTTCTGTTGCATCACAACCTAGCTTGTCAGCCTGAACGCTGCTCTCCCCGCCCTTTCCAGTGCAGCCATTTTCCCCGCCTCCCAAATACTGTCAGTCTGTGAACATCCTAGCTAGCTATTGGTTCATCAGTCAGCTTGCAAGTACCCTTCTCCGTTATTGGTCCCCTGTTAGCCCGGTGGAATGCACCTGCTTCACGGTAGCTACCTCGCCATCTTTTCTCTTGCTTTTCTCTCCTACACACTTGCTTACTTTCTCCTCCTCGCTTTTCACACTCTTTCTTGCGTGCACCCTTTCTCTTTCCCTTTCTTTTCCTCTCATTTTCTCTCTTACCCTGCAGGGAGACACTCTGTTTGCTTAATAAACTCCCTTATGTGATTTCCTGTGTCCGGTGTGGTTTTTATGGGATTCCTTACAGTGGTGACACACATATTTAAATGAGGAACTCCCCCTTCTAAGTTAGAAATTTTCTCTGAATTCCTGATCTCAGGATTCTAAACTTTTGCATCCATCTCATCCAAGTTAGTTCTCAGTCTGATACAGTCAGGAACACAAGCAGACCTGCTGATTGAGTCTGCAGTATTCAAATCAACCAGACCTCCATTTACTTTTCAACTGAAAGAATGGACATTTTTTCTAAGCTGTCTGTTTTTTCTCAACTCCCTAAGGTCTCCCTCCCAGTAATAGGAACAAAGCCCTTAAAGCTGTTCCAGGAAACAGCCCCAAACAGAGTAAAAGAGTAAACTGAGCCAGATAGCCAGATAGTGCTCAAACAGTAGGATTACCAGAAACTATTGACCAGAATCTACACCCTGTTGTAAAACATTGTGAAACATGCTGTATGTTATCAGCCAACTCAGACCCCCTTTGGAATTTCCCGGCGGCTTTGTTCCCCCTTTTTTTCCCCCTTTTTTTCCCTTTCATGTGTGACCCCTCCAGATGTGTGGTTTCTGCCTTTATAAACTTGTAAGATTTTCTGCTAGGGACTCGACTCCTCAACTCCTGCGTGAGTCACAAGTTGGGTCCCAGCACGCTGGAATAAAAACCTCTTGTGGTTTGCATCAAGTGAAGCCTCCTGTGGTTGATTGGGGTTGCCGTCAATCCGAGGGACAGAGTTGGGGTCTCCTTTTTGGGGGTCTTACATTTGGGGGCTCATCTGAGATAAGACGGCCCCCCCCTCATCCGTGGAGTCGACCTTGGAGGTAAGAAGGGGTACCCCAATGTTGTCTGTCTTTGTCTTGTGTTTTGTTAGTTGGTCTGGTCCTGTGAGCGTGCTTTCGGTTTTGATTTCGGTTTTGAAGCAGTTCGGCGACTCGTGAGAGTGGCCGAACAGTGGTCGGTAGATGTGCCCAGAGGGCCACAGGTTGCAGCCCTGGGGGACGCCCCAAGGGTGGAGGAGAGCTAGAAATGCCTGGTAGTCTCCTATGGTAAGGGCGCTGATTGGGTTCAGTTGTTGGATCAGAGATTGGCGCCCATCTGATTCTATTGCATATTTGTGGCGGACAAGGTGGAGTAAGTGGGTCCTCGTGTCTGTAGCATTTTTGTTGTTATTTTTGTTGTTTGTGTTTCTAACGACGGATGAACTGACGATGGGACAGACTGTGACAACCCCTCTTAGTCTGACATTAGACCATTGGGCTGAAGTTAAGGGAAGAGGTCGCGGCCTATCAGTTGAGATCAAGAAAGGCCCATGGCAGACCTTCTGCTCCTCAGAATGGCCTGCTTTTAATGTAGGATGGCCAGCAGAAGGGACCTTTAATCTATCTGTCATTCTTGCTGTTAAAGAGATTGTTTTTCAGAAGGAACCTGGAGACCATCCGAATCAGCAGCCTTACATTGTGGTCTGGCAGGATCTGGTGCAAAATCCACCCCCCTGGATTTGACCTTGGGTTGCAAAACCCAAGCCCCGGCCAGCCGCACAAATCCTATCCACCCAATCTCCCAGTTCTGGGGGGAAATCCTGTCACTCAGACCCCCCCCAAGAAGATTTATCCCAAAATCCAGGCTGACCACCTTCTCCTTGACTCACCTCCCCCATACCCTCATGCCTCAGTCCCCATAGGGGGTCAGGAAGAGCCAGAAGAACCGCCGGCCCCTGCAGTCACCCCCTCTGCTCCCCCTAACCAGTCTCTGCCGGGGTCCACGCAGGGCACCACGGGGCTTGCTCAGGGTACCAGGAGCCGCCGCAGAGCAACTCCCGACACCACCGTTGCCCTTCCCCTAAGGGCTTATGGGCCCCCACCGGTGGCAACGGATGGTGGACCGGCTCCTCTTCAGCCTCTCCAGTACTGGCCTTTCTCCTCCGCAGACTTGTATAACTGGAAAACTAATCACCCTCCCTTTTCAGAGGACCCCCAGCACTTAACTGGGCTGGTGGAGTCTTTAATGTTCTCTCATCAGCCCACATGGGATGATTGCCAGCAGCTACTGCAGACCCTTTTCACTACTGAGGAGAGGGAGAGGATTTTATTGGAGGCAAGGAAGAATGTACCAGGAGCAGGTGGATGACCCACCCAGCTCCCCAACATCATTGAGACTGCCTTCCCCCTCTCCAGGCCTGACTGGGATTTCAACACGGCAGAAGATAGGGAGCGACTGACAGTCTATCGCCAGACTCTAGTGGCCGGCCTCTGTGGGGCAGCGAGATGCCCCACTAATTTGGCTAAGGTAAGAGAGGTTATCCAGGGGGCCATGGAACCCCCGTCAGTATTTCTTGAGCGCTTAATGGAAGCTTTCAGGCACTACACCCCGTTCAACCCTACCTCTGAGGAGCAAAGGGCTTCCGTGGCCATGGCTTTTATAGGGCAGTCAGCAATAGATATTAAGAGAAAGTTGCAGAGAATAGAAGGGTTACAAGATTATACCCTACAGGATTTAGTTAAGGAGGCAGAGAAAGTGTATCATAAGAGGGAAACTGAGGAAGAAAAGGAGCAAAGGAAAGAAAAGGAGAGAGAGGAAAGAGAAAACAAAAGGATCGTAAGCAGGAGAAGAACCTAACATGGATTTTGGCTGCAGTAGTAGGTGAGAAAGGCCAGGAACAAACACAAGGCAGGGCTAAAAAAGGGTCAGGTAACCTGGGCAACCGCACTCCATTAGACAAGGATCAGTGTGCCTACTGCAAGGAGAGAGGTCACTGGGCTAGAGAGTGTCCTAAGAAGGAGACCGGGCCCTCCAAGAAAGTATTAGCCCTAGAAGAAGAAGAAGATTAGCAGGGACGGGGCTCGGAACCCCTCCCCGAGCCTAGGGTAACACTAGAGGTGGAGGGGAAGCCAGTTGAGTTCTTAGTAGATACTGGGGCTCAACACTCAGTCCTGCTTGAACTGTCTGGGCCCATCTCCCACAAGAAATTGTGGGTCATAGAAGCTACAGGGCACCGGCAGTACTCGTGGACTACCCGAAGAATGGTATACTTAGGAACGGGACAGGTAACCCACTCATTTCTAGTCATCCCCGAGTGCCCTGCGCCTCTACTTGGGAGAGACCTCCTAACCAAAATGGGAGCTCAGATTACCTTCATCCCTGATGGCCCAGAGGTGACCCGAAGCAAGAGAATAACTACTGCCCTGACTATATGCCTGGATGATGAACACAGACTTTTTGAGAGACAGGGAGCAAAAATATGTCACATAAATAACTGGTTGAACAGGTATCCAGGGGCATGGGCCAAAATGGCTGGAACAGGACTAGCCACAGAAAGACCACCCATAGTTATAGAGCTTAAGGCCACATCTACTCCTGTGGCTGTATGTCAATACCCTATGACTAAAGAGGCCCGGGAAGGAATTAGGCCCCATATCCAGTGTCTCCTTCAGCAAGGTATCCTAGTGAAGTGTCAGTCACCATGGAACACTCCCTTGTTACCTGTTAAAAAGCCTGGCACAGGAGACTATTGCCCGGTACAGGACTTAAGAGAAGTAAACAAACGAGTACAGGACATCCACCCCACTGTACCTAACCCTTACAGCTTGCTGAGCTCTCTTCCCCCGGATCATATTTGGTACACTGTCTTGGACTTAAAGGACACTTTCTTCTGCCTGCGACTACACCCTTCCAGCCAAAACATCTTCGCATTCGAGTGGAGGGACCCTGACTCTGAGACAACAGGACAATTGACTTGGACCCAATTACCCCAGGAGTTCAAGAATTCCCCAACCCTCTTTGATGAAGCTCTCCACCAAGATTTAGCCCACTTCCGTGCCAGCCATCCCAAGGTAACACTTCTGCAGTATGTAGATGACTTACTACTGGCTGGGGCCACAGAGAGGAATGCCAACGGGGCACAGGACTACTGGTAGAAGAACTTGCCCACTTAGGATATCGGGCCTCCGCCAAGAAGGCCCAGATCTGCCAAAAGGAGGTAACGTACCAGGGGTACGCCCTCAAAGGGGGGCAGAGATGGCTAATGGAGGCCAGAAAACAAACTGTGACTCACATACCCATTCCTCACTCACCCCGCCAGGTGCGAGAATTTTTAGGGACTGCGGGGTTTTGCCGCCTGTGGATCCCCGGGTTCGCTACCCTGGCAGCTCCCCTCTATCCTCTGACTAGAGAGGGTGCCTCATTTGAGTGGGGTAATGACCAGCAGCAGGCCTTTGATGACATCAAGAAGACATTACTGTCTGCCCCAGCCCTGGCATTGCCAGACGTAGCAAAGCCCTTCGTTCTATTTGTGGATGAGAGGAAGGAAGTAGCCTGACCCAGCCTCTCGGGCCATGGAAGAGGCCAGTAGCCCACCTCTCCAAGAAGCTAGACCCTGTTGCTAGTGGCTGGCCTGCCTGTCTGAGGTCCGTGGCAGCAGTGGCAGTATTGGTGAAAGATGCCGACAAATTAACTATGGGAAAAAAGCTAACGGTCATTGCCCCTCACTCCTTGGAGAGCATCATCAGACAGCCCCCTGACTGGTGGCTGTCCAATGCCCGCATGATGAATTACCAGAGTCTCCTACTGAATGGAGACAGGATCCAGTTTGGGCCGCCTGCCATCCTCAACCCAGCTACCCTACTACCTGACACGTCCACCCAGGAGAGTGTGCTGCATACCTGCCAAGAGATACTAGCAGAAGAAATGGGGACCTGAAGGGACCTCCAAGACCAGCCTTTACCAGACGCTCAGCTGACCTGGCTCACTGATGGAAGCAGCTACATAATAGAAGGTAAAAGGGTAGGCAGGGCAGCGGAAGAGGATGATGAACAAACTATCTGGGCAAGTTTGTCTACCCGAGGGGACGTCAGCTCAGAAGGCCGAGTTACTAGCTCTGACTCAGGCTCTGCAGTTGGCAGAAGGGAGAAAAATTAACATCTACACTGACAGCAGGTATGCCTTCGCTACTGCCCATGTCCACGGGGCCATCTACCGGCAGCGGGGGCTGCTGACCTTGGCAGGGAAGAAAATCAAAAATAAAGAAGAAATTCTAAGCCTGTTAGAGGCCGTTCACCTTCCTAAGAAAGTAGCAATTATTCACTGCCCCGGACACCAAAAAGGGGGGTCAAAAGTTGCCAGAGGGAACCAAAAGGCTGACAGGGAAGCCAAGCAGGCGGCTCAAGGACTTAACATCCTATCCTTGTCGGGGGGGAAAAACTGATGTCTCACCCTGAGGATGCGGTATACCCCTTCAGTAGAAACTTTGAATATTCAGAGCTAGACCTTGAGGAAATGGACAGATTAGGATTTCGCCTGGAGACTCCAGAGGGGATCCGGGAAACCTCAGAAGGAAAAAGAATTCTCCCTGAAAAACAGGCAATCATTTTTCTCAGACACCTTCACAAGTTAACTCATCTAGGCCCAAAACATTTAAAAACTCTTGTCCAGTCTTCACCGTATTACATCATGAAGCTCGGGGAGCTTGCAGATACAACTGTAAAAGAATGCAAGTCTTGCCAGATGGTAAATGCCCAGCCCAGCAAGCTACCTCACGGCAAACGGCTCCGAGGAGACCGTCCTGGGAGTTATTGGGAAGTGGGCTTTACTGAGGTAAAACCAGCCAGGTATGGATATAGATACTTATTAGTATTATAGATACATTTTCAGGATGGGTTGAAGCCTTTCCTACCAAGAAGGAGACTGCTCAGGTGGTGGCCAAAACAATACTAGAAGACATCTTCCCGAGGTTCGGGGTGCCCAAGGTAATTGGGTCAGACAACAGCCCTGCATTTGTTGCTCAGGTAAAGTCAGGGACTGGCCAAAATCCTGGGGCTTAATTGGAAATTACATTGTGCTTATAGGCCGCAAAGCTCAGGGCAGGTAGAAAGAATGAATAGAACTTTAAAAGAGGTCATGACTAAATTATTCTTAGAGACTGGCATTACAGACTGGACAGTCCTCCTTCCCTTTGCATTGTTTCGGGTGTGCAATACCCCTGGCTCCCTCAAGCTAACTCCTTTTGAAATCCTTTATGGAACTCACCCCCCACTCATTACCATACAACACCTCCCTTCCCCAGAATCTTACCCCTCTCATTCTCTGTACACCAGATTAAAAGCCCTTGAGACTGTGCAGAGGGAGGTGTGGAATTGGTTGACTGAGGCCTACAAGCCTGGAGACCTTCAGGTACCTTATCAGTCCCAGGTCGGAGACTCAGTGTACATCCGGCGCCACCGTGTGGCCAGTCTGGAACCAAGGTGGAAAGGACCATACCTAGTGCTGCTTACTACTCCAACTGCAGTAAAAGTCGATGGCATTGCTGCCTGGATTCATGCTTTGCATGTCAAGCCTGCATCACCACCAGACCCAATGTGGAAAGTGGAAAAATTGGACAACCCCCTCAAGCTCTGCATCCACCGTGTTCCTGCTCCTGTTGATGCACCTCCCGCTGATAAGTAGCCCCAACCCTCATGCCCCCCAACAACTAACATGGCAGGTCCTCTCCCAGATATAATATGGAGCACCACCAGGGAGAAACCCCTTTGGGCTTGGTGGTCGTACCTAACCCCAGACATCTGCGCCTTAGTAGCTGGGTTAGATAATTGGGATATCCCTACCCTGACTTCTGAGGAGGCCCGTAGACGCTGGCCAACATCACCCAGGCCTTTCAGGGGAACAGAATACCGCCTAGTTGAAGGGTATGACCCAGGATGTAGCTACCCATGCTCCCGTGACAATCTAAAACAGACCCCTTTCTATGTCTGCCCCCGGGATGGGAGGTCACAGAATATGGCAAGGACATGCGGAGGTATAGACCATTATTATTGCTCCGCATGGGGGTGTGAGACTACTGGCAACACTTATTGGCACCCCACCTCCTCCTGGGATTTAATAACCGTACAGCAAAATCTTACAACCAAGTGTGGTGTAACCCTCTGAACATCTCCTTCACGGAAAAAGGAAGGCTATCGCATGAATGGATAAAAGGGAGAACATGGGGATTCCGTTTCTATATGTCAGGGTGGGACAATGGATTTACCTTCTCTATCAAGCTTAAGATTGAAACCCCAACCACCGTCTAGGTAGGACCTAACCTAGTATTATCTGAACAGCAGTCATCACCTGCCCATATCAGGCCGCCTGTTTTCTGAGCCCCAACAAATAAGCCAGTTACAACCCCCTTGGCCCCCAACCTAGCAAATACACCCGAGATACTGAACACAGGGCAGAGACTCCTTAATTTGATACAGGGAGCTTTCAGCGTCCTCAATGCTTCCAACCCTAATCTGACTGAGTCTTGCTGGCTATGTCTGGTGTCAAGTCCTCTGTAATTATGAAGGCATCGCCTTCTCGGGGACCTTTAATAACACCACCTCCCATGACTCCTGTAGCTGGGGGTCGAACAGAAAACTCACTCTTACAGAAGTCTCTGGGCAAGGCACTTGCTTAGGTACAGTTCCTGCAAACCGTAGACATCTGTGCAACCAGACAATAGAAAGCCCTCAAACAACTACCAACTACTATCTGATTCCCCCCATAGGCAGATGGTGGGCCTGCAGTACAGGACTGACCCCATGTGTATCCTCATCAGTGTTCAACACCACCAAAGACTACTGTGTCCTCGTACAACTGGCACCTAGAGTTATTTACCATGAGGCATGTTCTTTTGAGGCTGAGTTCGACCTACAGCCCCGTAGACTGAAGAGGGAACCGGTCTCACTCACTTTAGCTGTCCTGCTGGGCCTAGGAGTAGCGACCGGAGTAGGGACAGGGACCACTGCACTTGTTCAGACTCCCCAGTACATCGAAGAATTACGGGCAGCTGTGTGATGAGGATCTGAAGGCTATAGAGCAATCAATCACAAAACTAGAGGAGTCACTGACCTCTCTATCCGAGGTGGTACTACAGAATAGGTGAGGCTTAGATCTCCTATTCCTTAAGGATGGTGGATTATGTGCTTCACTAAAAGAAGAATATTGTTTTTACATAGATCACTCTCGTGTAATAAAAGATTCCATGTCCAAACTTAGAGAAAGACTAGAAACAAGACAACGAGATCGAGAAGCACATCAAGGGTGGTTTGAAAGTTGGTACAGCCGGTCCCCCTGGTTCACCACCCTCATGTCCACCCTGATGGGTCCCTTGTTATACTGCTTTTACTCCTCACTTTTGGGCCCTGCATCCTAAATCGCCTAGTTACCTTCATCAGGGAGAGAGTAAGTGCTGTACAGGTACTAATGCTCAGGCAACAATACCAGTCCCTCCGCCAAGGAAATAATTTGGGAGAAGAGTATATAGAGACAGAAGTTCCATGATTAGAACTTTCCAAAAAAGAAAATGGGGAAATGAAAGAATGGACATTTTTTCTAAGCTGTCTGTTTTATCTCAATTCCCTAAGGTCTCCCTCCCAGTAATGGGAACAAAGCCCTTAAAGCTGTTCCAGGAAACAGCCCCAAACAGAGAGTAAAAGAGTAAATTGAGCCAGATAGCCAGATAGTTCTCAAACAGTAGGATTACCAGAAACTATTGACCAGAGTCTACACCCTGTTGTAAAACATTGTGAAACATGCTGTATGTTATCAGCCAACTCAGACCCCCTTTGGAATTTCCTGGAGGCTTTGTTCCCCTTTTTTTCCCCCTTTTTTTCCCTTTCATGTACGGCCCCTCCCGATGTGTGGTTTCTGCCTTTATAAACTTGTAAGATTTTCTGCTAGGGACTCGACTCCTCGACTCCTGCGTGAGTCACAAGTTGGGTCCCAGCGCGCTGGAATAAAAACCTCTTGTGGTTTGCATCAAGTGACGCCTCCTGTGGTTGACTGGGGGTGCCGTAGATCCGAGGGACAGAGTTGGGGTCTCCTTTTTGGGGGTCTTACACAAGGACTGTAGGAGTTGCATTCTTTCCACTGAATTTTCACTCTGGCTAAGTATTTAATATAACTGAATAAATCTATTTTTATTTCTCTGTAGAGAGTGAATTCCCCAGGCTTAATGTCACACAATTAAATTCCCTTTCTTACTACTAAACTTATTCACATGTGCGTACTTCTCACCAGAAAGGGGCAAAGCATCTTTACCCTTCTTCTTTCTTCCAAAATCCTCTCAGTCGCTGTCTGGGTGCCAAATGTGGGGGTCCTCTCTGCCACATCCCACATGGAGGAGGAAAGGGCTAACTGCTGAGGAGGATGTTGGTGGTTTTTCTTGTTTGGTTACATGGATGAAGGTCAATCTTCTGTAATTACTTCCTGCTGGGTGTGGACGTAGAGCTGGTATCATTGTGGTAGGAAGAACTGGGGACTTGATAGTTTCTCTGGAGGCACATCTGCAGCCAGGCTCCTATTTTTTGTGAGATCCAGATATTTATGTAATACAAGTTGATTAGTTGACATGGAAGTAAAAGACAGGGGGCTGAAGAACTGAGAAGTTGTTCCCATAACAAGGTCTCGCAAAGGCTGGAGAGGACAGGCCTTTATTTGGGAGCTTTAACATTGTCTAGGTTATCAGGAATGTGAACACAACATTTAGTAGAGATGGTTACTATTATTTTTAAATGCCCAAGAATGGCTATACTTTGGTTTTAACTGATTTGCTAGGTGTTTAAGATCAAGCTGGTCAAAGTGACCTGTTCCTGTCTGTTAAAGAGTCAGCTGAGTTTCCACAGGGGTAACTCATAGAGAACTTAAGAGCAGCTTTTTAGCTCCATTAGTGCCATTTGGTTAGGCAGGGTCTTTTCCATGACGTGGCTTTCTTTGAAAGCATCAGGGATGTTTCCCTTTTTTCCGTGACCCTCCTCTGCAGCAGGTGCACTGAGTGGCTTTTCCTCTAGTCTCAGCAATCTCCTTGATCAGGAGGTTGTGTGACCCAGAGTTGCAACACTCCTTAGAGAAGTTCTCTTGTTCCCCGGGTTCAGGCTGACTTTGAGGGCAAGACCCAAATATGGACTTTTCTTGACCTCTCTATTTAAAATCTCCATTTCTAAGTTTGATCTTAACCATCAAGCAAGTCAGTCTCACCAGTCATAAAGTAAGAGTACTGGGCTTTGGCTTTAATGTCTATAACTTTACAGTTATTTACCCTCTTTTATCTAATTGGGGTTTACATTATCTGTTCTATAGGTGATGGCTTACTATTCCAAATTAATTTATGATGTTTCCTCTTGAAGCAATACTTCTGCAAAATATTGATCAGGCAACAATTAGAGTTTATAAGGAAAATACAAAATGGGGTCATTAACAATAAAACATTCAGTTTGTGCAATAGCTATTTTGAATTTTGGCTGAGTTCCCATTTGAGATTACAGTAATCTTTACAACAAACATTAAACTTTTGAACACAACTTTAAATGAGTTAGTCAGGCTTACTTTGGAGCCATTGTAAAGTGTAGCAGGGTGGTGAGGCAGAGCCTTATTTCAGGAAACGTGGGGCTTTTCAGTGAGGGGCAAAGGAGTATATAAAACACAGATTTTGAAGATTAAGCTGAGATCAGATGGAGCTCTGTTCTCTGATGGAAATGTGGATCTAAAGAGTTATGTTAGCAATCTTAGCAATCTTTATATGTGTTCTATGTTAGGTTATATATACCCTTTTGATGACAGGTAATACAACATTAAATGATAGGTTTACCATTACAGATAAGTTTAATTTGGAGAATAGCAGCTTGATAAATTTTCTGCTTTAAAGGCTTGTATACATGGAAAATATGAACACATTTAATATACAAAGAATAATGTTTTTAAATATGTTACTCCATGGAATAGCTTTATAAATTAATCAGATGTCTCTAACAAACACATTTGAGTAATCCCATACATGTTGCTTATTGTAGAAAAACCAAGACATCAGACAAGTGTGCCACTAGTATTTGCCGTCTCTTTCCTGTTGAAAAAAAAGTCCTAGAAAAATTGATGTTAGACATTTTATAAACATTAATATTTTATTAGTTTGACCACTTAGAGTCTTGTGAGTTAATTTTAAGGACATTTTACTTTTATTAGTTTACCCAATTTAAATTGAACCATTTTAAACCTTAAAATTGAACCTTATTAAATCTTAAAATTGAACCTTATTAAATCACGTGACTTAAAAATATTTGGATCCATTTTAAAAATTTTAATTTTTATGCGTGCTTATATTTAACACAAAAGCAAAGGCCTTATAATATTTATTTCCATTGCAATGTAATGGATGTTCAAAAATAACTCTAGAGTTGGATAAAAAGAACTGAGCAAAAATTATTAACCTAGGTCTTTAGGATCAAAATTGTGAGCTCAAAAATACAGCATTTAAGAAAAATAAAGTCCTGGAAGAAAAATGATAATGGTTATTAATTAAAGCATGAGAAAATGAGAAGGAGAGAAAAATTGAAAGGGATTCTGAGTTGTAGCTGAGGAGAAATTTAAAATGGACACTTTTACACTTTTTTTTTTCCTTAGGTTTGAAACTGGTTTCCCACTGCGCCTTTCTTCATTCACAAGTTAATGTAACCCTTGACTGAGATCTGAATCTGAAAGGGGCTAATATGTTCTAGCAGAAACTTGATGCTTAGGTCCTTTTAATTTCTTGAGCCTGCAGGGAGAGCTGAGAGAGAAAGAAAAGATTTGAAAATAAGGAATCAGCCAAGAGAACGTGTTCAGGTGTTACTCCTTCCAAGCCAGCCACCTCCCGTAAAGGAGCTAGAATGTGTGTAGGAGACCACGTGGTGGGGGGACCTGGGGGGGCTGAATGGTGGAGCGGAAGGAGAAACAGAAGGAGGCAAAGGAGAGGAATGAACAGGAGCTCCTGCAGGAGGAGGCCTGTAAGGACAGGACTCATCAGCTGGATTAAACTTAGAAGAGAAAGGATTAAAAGGGGAAGGAGAAGCAGCAAGAAAGAGAGGAAAAACACGAAGGGGAAAGGTTCCTTTCCATTCACCAGGTTGCCCGCATATGTATTTAATTATAACTAGTACAATTAGGCATATGATTTTAAAGCTAGAATTTAGGGTGCCATAAATAGACCATTCTGACTTAAGCTCTGATTTAGGGAATAGGTGAAGGGGTTTGAGATGATTCAATAAACATCTCAGGGGCGCGTTTGCTGGGGTGGATGTTCTGAATCCCATGGTAAACTGAGACCCACCTGGCTAGTGATTTCGGCGTCCTGAGACCACGATACCAGGCAATGAGAGGTAAGAACAAAGGTCATCACCAAAAAACCAATGTTAACCGGGCATATGCTGAGAGGTTTTGGACACCTGGCCAGGATTTCGAGCGAGACGCAGCGGAACATAAGACAGAGGTTCAGATCCTGAGAAAGAATCTCAGCACCATAAAACCCAGGAGTCCACCCAGCAACTAGGACCAGCTATTCCCACACCTCGGCAGTCTGGCAGCCGAGCCACAGCCCAGGCAGCGGAAGCCACGAGAGGGAGGGGGAAGCCACGGGCGGCGAGCAAGAAGGAATGGGACCATGGCGCCGCGGGCTGCGGAGATGTGTTTCTGGTCAGGGGCCTAAGGGAACTCACCGATTCTGTAGCCCAGTGTTGTGTGCAGAGAAGTGGGCATCCCAGTAAATGGAAGATGAGCCTGTATAAGGGGCGCACGCAGGAGCTTGCGGATGGGGTACCGCCTACTAGGCAGCGAAAAAAAAACCCATCCCCGAGTCTTAGGCACCAGATGTTAGGCTGGGAAAAAGAGGTGCGCAATATGGTTCTGGGAGGTGGGAAATTCCTATCGCGGGAGAGAAAGATGGCCTTATATCTTACAGTTTTTATATCTGTTAGTGGTACCGCTGTTTACCGGTGACGAGTTCTGCTCCTTCTAATGTTGAAGTTTGAACACTAGAGAAGCACGCCATGGCAAGCATATTAAGCAGGTTTTATTTAAAAGTAGTAATAATACAGACTTCTCCCGGCAGGAAGAAGGGGGCCATGGCTGATGTTCTAAACTCCCAAGAAGTGAGCGCACCCTACATCTTCTATAGGTTAAGGTCTCTTTTGTTCTCCAGTTCTCTCCCCCTTTATCTCTCCTTCCTGCCTAGGTGACTAGGCCTGGTTTTGCATAAAGTGAGAAGTGATGGGCAGGGGGAGGGCCAGGTGATTCAAGCAGGCAAGGGCCCAGGAGGCATTAATTAGCAGCTCCTTGCTTGCAGTCCTTGATAAAGGCAGGTAAATTTGGTAATCAATGGGCTCTGGAGATCCTTGACATTCCATTCTTCCAGGAACAATCTCCAACTTCCAGAGGCAGATGGCTTCATGGTTTCATTTCCTCGATTTGACCCGATCCCCTATTTCTACACTAACTGCCTGTCCTTAATTCTGGCTTCAGTTGGAGAAAGTGGATCCTGGGGGGTGTGCCTTTGTCCTAGTTGAACAGGACAAAATATATATGCTTCTCCCCCCCCCCCTCTCTCTCTCTCTCCCAATTCTGGCTTCATTAGGTCAGAATCTGGGTGACTATATGATGGAGAGCAGAGCAACTGAGGCAAAGGGCAGCATGCCATACAGTGACCAATCAAACAGGCAGGAAAATTCCACTGACCCTTACCTCCACCTGTCACTCAGCAGGACCCCCGCCCATTCCGGTCTATAAAGACCCTGGGCAGCCGGTGCCTTGCACGATTTTCTCTAGCTCCCTACCCTGACCTGTACCCCAGGGGGCTGGGAATTTCACCCAAGAGCCAAATTCCAATAAAGCTTGCTCTGGCCACTTTCTGTCCAATTTTATTTGGCCACTGAGACAAATAAATTGTAAGCCGTGTGCCCCTGAGCTTACAATATCTATTACCCAAAACATTTATCTACTCAATGAACACATAAGAGCCAAAACTCTTTTTATGAGAGGGGATATGATGGGTCTGGCCATACAAGCTCTGGCCTCTTACAACAACTTGGAGTTGCCCAATTCTCCTTTATTTATAACATACAGGCGAAGGGGGCAAGGACCAGGAGGGGCTGCTTCTGTGATGGACAGGATAGGATGGACTTAGGGAAGTCATTCTCTTAGGAAAATTTCAGAAGTAGACAGGGAACCACTCCCATGCAGTGCCACATGCTTCCCTGCAGTTCCTAGAAGCCAGGTCTCTGTATCCCATGCCTCAACCCAGTCTGATTCTCCTAAATAAAACTGGCTTCCCACAATAACCCCAGGCGCCCCTAGAGATATGACCCACAAGGGTCCCTAAGACTGGTACTCTAAGGCTGCTCTGAGAAGAGAACCCAGGCATCCCAAGAGACATGACCCACTAAGTTTCCCAAGCCAGGCATCCCCCTGAGGCTGCTCTCAGGAAGAAGTTAACCCCAGGGGTCCCTAGATACATGACCCATGAGGGTTGCCAAGCCAGACTTCACCCTGAGGCTGCTCTGAGGAAAAGGTAACCCCAGGGTGTCACCAGCAGTAAGAGAGGAACTGAGTTTGGTTCCAACAAGTGGATTTTATTCATGCAATAAAACTTAACACTCAACTTAACATTCCTAATAATATCAAGTCACAAGTACATTGAAGATTCACTCCCTTGTTCACCTAGAGTCCAATCCCCATGGACTTACTCAATGCAACGTCTCTTAGCCAAGAAGTCAGTCAATAAGACCCAGGGGATTCTTCTCAGCCGCAGCCTCTCTCAGCTCCTCAGGTGTCCTCGGGTGTCCGCTGAGTCAGAGGCTGGGTGTTCAGGATGGCAGTTGTCATTGCTGGAGTGGTGGTTAGTCATCTGGGCTCAGTGACAACGGTCAATCAGTGATCAGAGATGGTGTGGACAGCAGCCAGGGCAGTCAAGAGACAGAGCGACGTGGAGTCCTCTGTTCACGGTGCTGCTGATGGTTTGCTTCAAGGGTCCAGGGGTTTAAGTAGTGATTTGCAGCCAAGTCAGGCTCTGGTCTTCATTGATAAAGACCAGAACACAACTAGACTAGGAGCCCCCACTCAAATCATAGGTAAAGTTTCATATTGGCATTGTTCAGGAGTGTCATCCTGCCACCCAGCAAGTTTGCCACCAGGTGCCTGCTGCGTTTTATGATTTTAGTTTTACAAGTACAGGCAAATACCAAATACAACTTATTATTACTACATAACACAACTATAGCAATTCCTATTGTTTTTCTTGTCTCATTACACAGGGGTCCCTAGAGACATGACCCCCAAGGGACCCCCAAGCCAGGCATCTCTCTGAGGCTTGCTCTGAGGAGAAAAGAACCCAGGAGTCCCTAGAGGCATGATCCATGAGAGTCCCCAAGCGAGGCTTCTCTCTGAGGCTATTCTAAGATTAAGAAAAACCAGGTATCTGTACACATATGACCCAGGATGCTCTTCACCTGGGGGTCTCCCTGAGGCTGCCCGGAGAAGAAGGGAAACCCAGGCTTCCCTAAAGATATTACCCATGAGGTTCCCCAAAACCAGCATCTCCCTGAGGCTGCTCTGAGGATAAGAGAACCCAGGGGTCCCTAGAGACATGGCCCACGAGGGTCCCCAAGCCAGGCGTCCCCCTCAGGCTGATCTCAGGAGAAGGGAACCCCAGGGGTCCCTAGAGACATGGCCCACGAGGGTCCCCAAGCCATGCTCTAAGAAGAAAGCCCTGCCCCTCCCCGTGGGGTGACACCCGCCACCTCCCCACCTCCGCATCCCCCCACACCGGTGCACACACCTGCATTTGTCCTGAGGAGGCTCGGTCCTCACCTGAAGGAGGCAGAATAAGCATTCGAGTTGGAACCGTGAGGCCCCATTCCTGCTGGCCCCGCCCCTTCTGGCCACGCCCCGCAAGGCGGTTCCTGCCTCCAGCTCCTGGCTTCCTGGTGAATCTCGGCGCCTTCTTCCACTCTCAGCTGTTCTGGGTAAAATCTGTTCCCCCGGCTGTGACTAGGTCAGGAGGTTTTGTGCACCACGAGAAGTGGGAGCTCAGGAGAGCAGAGGGAGTTCCTGAGACCACCTCTTTGCACCCCGCCCTGCACTCCGCCAGGCCGAGCTGCTGCAATCGAGGCCAGCGCAGACATGTCAGTGGACAGAGCCCAAAGACGTCACTCATGCACCCGAGCAGAAGACCGGAAACAGGCCGCCACAGAGGCCTCTGGGAGCTGCAGGCCTCTGGGAGCGTAGCCTTCGAGACAGAGTGACACAGCCGGGGACTGACCCATTTTAGGATCATGGGTTTTAAGAAAAGAAGTTAAATCCCAGACCACGTCAAGATGAGAGCCTGCGACTTGGAAGCAAATTCCCCCAGCAGCCTCTGGGAGCTGCTGCTGCACACTCCCACCCGGGACATTCTGGATAGTGCAGTCCTCCCTACTTGCCCTGGGAGCTGCAGGGATTCTGGACCGTGCAGTCCGAAGCTCCGCCCACCCAGCCCTGGCCATGCAGGAGCACCGGACAGTGCGCAGGCTGGAGGACTCTGGCATGCAAGTCCAGCATCCTGCCCGTGCAGCCCCCACCCCAGGTGCCTCCCGGAGCAGTGGGCCAGAAGTGCACTTCAGTGCTCTGCTCCCCAGCCTCAGGTGGATGCCTCCCGGAGGCTGAGGCTTCCGAGATTTCCTGGCAGCGGACTCTGGACTTCTGCCCGTGCAGGCCTCAGCCCAGAAGCCTATGTGGCCTGCAAGCAGCATATCTGGGATGCCAATCCAATAATGAGAACACTGCTTTGAGAAAGGAAAATGAAGTTTTATTGCTTTGTTAATAAAGAAGAAACACATGAGATTCTATACCAGAGACTGTGATTCTGCCTATCAGAGGGAATAATGAGTTTTTAAGGAGGTACATTCCACGCATGTCCTAACCTGGAGCATGCTCACTTGCTCATTTGGGAGGAGAAGAGGAAAGGACATTCCATTTTGTAATAAGCCTCAGCCAGCTCAGCAATTTAGCGAGGCCATAGGCAACTTAATGAGACCCTGTCTCAAAATAAAAAATAAAAAAGTGCTAGGACTGCAACTCAGTGGTTGAGAACCCCTGGGTTCAGTCCTCAGTACCAAAAAAAAAAAAAAAAAAGCCCTCAGTGGCAGAGCAGCAAGGGCTATATCTGAAGCATGAGGGGGACCACTGGTGGTCCGATGGTGGGCTACACTACCCAGTGAGTATAATACAGCCCCACAGTGAAGGAGTTAAAATTTAAGTACCCACAATTAAAGCACAGAATCTGTAGTCTAGCAAATGAACTTAGGAAAAGAAACAAAGAGGGACAGGCCTGAGGCCTGATCATACCTAAACAAGCCTAAAATAAGACTGCCAAAGCATCACAAACTAACTGGCCATTGAATATAACAATCTCCACAAGGCCGTGGACCATCTGGTGTCACCCACTTTCCCCCTTCTTCCCTTTTCTTTAAGGTTAACTTGACCCCTGCTAACCAAAATAAACTGCCCTACCATACTGCTGGAATGTCAATTTGCCCGTACTACTTGCTGATGTAATCAATGTAGTCATGTGCCCGCTTATGTTTGAATCAGCCAATTATGTGTACCCGCACCAAACTCCCTAACTTTTCCTATATAAACCCCTGACTTCTGAGCCTCGTGGTCGACTCCTCTATCTCCTGCGTGAGATGCGTGTTGGCCCGGAGCTCCGTTATTTAAGTGCCTCGTGCTTTTGCATCAAGCCGGTCTCTTGTGCTTCCTGGAGCGCGCCATCCTGAGACTCGAGTAAGGGTCTTCCTTTTGGGGGGTCCTACAACAGCAAAGGCCTCTGGGAGCTGCAGGCCTCCAGGTCCTGGGCAGTACCGTCTATTGTGCTGGTACAGTCCACACTGCAGTGGCTTCTCGAGGCTGTGAAGAACTCTAGGTCCAGTGTAGTCCGTTCTACTCAGCAGCCCTGCCTCTGATTATTCTGGGCAGTGTAGTCCATCCTACCTTAGTGGACCTTGCCATCAGGTCCCCAGCTCTGCTTGTCTCATGCCTGCCCGGGTGTCCATGAGGAGCCTGATAGTGCAGTCAGTCCAATGTTCCACCCTCGACAGGAAGTTGTCTGGGAGCTACCGGCCCACCAGGGATTCTGGTAGTACAGTCTGGCCTTCTGGGAGTTGCAGGTCAAGTACTATAACCTTCAACCTGCACAGCCCTCACCATGGAGGCTCTGGGAGTTGTAGTCTGCACAGTTGCCTGGATGTCCCCCAAGGGTAGTGTAGCTCAATTCTCTGCCCCACAGTCCTCACCACAGAGATCCTGGAAGCTGCAGACCACATGCTTGCCCTGGGACTGAGGATTCCAGGTAGTGTAGTCCAGTGCTCTACCAAAGCAGCCGCACAATAGCTCATTTTCCCAGGCATCCCCAGGGACTCTGGGAGGGTGGTCTGACTTTCTGCACTTTTTGCAGCCTCACTGCAGAGGTCCCCAAGTGTCAGGGTAGTGTAGTCTGCCCTTCCCAACAGCCCTCCCTGCAGAGGTCCTGGAGCAGCAGCCCCTGGAGGGCTCTGGGCAGTGCGGTCCATCCTGCCTGTGCAGCCCTCGCCCAAGGCACTGGGAGTGGCAGGCCACGTGCTCAGCAGCACCCCAGGGTTCCCCCAGGCACTGGGAGTGGCAGGCCACATGCTCAGCAGCACCCCAGGGTTCCCCCAGGCACTGGGAGTGGCAGGCCACGTGCTCAGCAGCACCCCAGGGCTCCCCCAGGCACTGGGAGTGGCAGGCCACGTGCTCAGCAGCACCCCAGTCTCCCAGCAGTGTAGCCGGGCATTCTGTTGCCCAGCCCTCACCCCAATGCCCCTCAAAGCTTCAGGCCACGATTTTCCTGATAGCCTGAGGATTCTGGGTAGTACAGCCCAGCAACTGACTGCCCAGCCTTCTGCAGAAAGGTCTCTGGAAAAGTAGGCCACACACTTGCCCAGGAATGCCCAGGAATGCTGGGTTTGCAGTTGCTCTGCGTGTGCAGCCCACGGAGCAGGCTCCCCAGCACTGTGGGTTCCTGCGGATCCTGCAGTGTCAGTCCAGCATTCTCCTCACGCAGCCCTCATTTTGGGGTTCATAGGACCTGCAGGCTGCCCACACACCATCACCACAGTGGCCCCGGGGCTGCCCGGTGGCCCACCCACTGTAAACAGACTCTCTCAGCAAACCCAGCATCATCTGTTTTCTTCTATAAGAATATTTGAGTCATGCAGTGGAAAGAACCCTAATACAGCAACAGCATTATCACATTGCAAATGATCAAGAATGATTTCTTAGGGGCTGGGGAGACAGCTCAGTCGGTAGACTGCTTGCCTTGCAAGCACAAGGCCCTGGGTTCGATCCCCAGCGCCAAAAAAAAAAAAAAATTCCTTAATATCAAATGCCCAATTAATAAACAGACTTCTCCAATTATTTCAAATAAATTTCACAGTTAGCTATAAACAAATCAGGTTCAGATTAGGAGCATCCGTTACATTGGAGTAGTGCATCTTAAGTCCTCTTCCCTCTTCTTTTCCTTACTGGCTGACAAAGTTCTTCACACTGTGCGGTTTCCCAGCCTGTGTTTGTTTTCTTGCGGTGCCTGGGCTGACTAGGTCCTCAAGCACGCGAGGCACCACTGTACCACTGAGCCGCAACCCCAGCGGTAAAATTCTTCTTTTAACAGACAGAATTACAATATTTATACTTAAAGTGATTTCGAGTTTTAATACATCAGCTTTTCAGTATTTTTCAAGTACTTTGACACTGTAAGAAAAAGAAACCACTGAAACACAAAAGCAAGCCATGGAATGCACCACCTCTTCCCCTCAGGCCCTCCACGATTAAGAATCTCCCCCAGAAACACTCCTGATCCATAAAAAATAGTTCAGCATGCCACATGGTGATGAACAGTCGGAGCCTCATAAGGGACACTTGTGGAAAGTCCAGTCCTGCTAATAGTGCCTGAGAAAGTGAAGCATATGGCGGAGCTTCCTCCTGAGTCCTTGGGGCTGTAGGCAGGAGGCTTTGCCCTCACTCCTCCTCACCTTCTGATCACACCCACCTCAGTCAACCCAAAGCAGCACTGGCATCTCCAAGGGTAGGCTCCAGGGAGGAAACTCTGGTCCTCATAGTCTACGATGGCCAGATATCCCCAAGTTGGTCCTGTGAGAAGAAAGTCACTGTGGACACAGAAACCCACACACAGAATGTGGGTGCTTCTGGGAGTCAGAGAAAGTGGTTCTGAGCAGCCTCTGCTGGCCACTCTGGGCGGTGCAGGACTCTCCTCGTCCAACTCTGAAATTCATCCTTCTCATTATTTCAGGCCATGATTTTGGAAATCAAACAGAAATAGAATCCACCATCCCAGGCCTTGATATGAATGAATAGGATAGCAAGAAGCAAAGTGCCGGCCAACTGACAGGTTCTCTGATCTGTGTATCAGCAATGTAGAGCAAGCAGTGGGGTTTACAAACTGGAAAAAGAGATTTTTAAAAAGCATAACCATTTACAATACCACCTTCCAAAATATTGAAATCCTTAAATATAAATCTCCTTCCCTTCTTTTCTGGTACTGGGGATTGCGCCCATGTGCGCTCTATCATTGAGCCATATTACAACACTTTTATCTTATTTTTTATTTTGAGTCATGGTCTCACTAAGTTGCCAAGTTCTGCCTCAAACTGGCAATCCTCCTGGCTCAGCTTCCCAAGTTGCTATATCTAGTCTGTGAAAATAATATTAAGGGAACAAAAAAATAAGACGCAGATGGAGAAATATGTATACTTGTATTGACTAGATAACATCATCCTAGAGATCCTGAAGAACACCACCCACCAAGGCTGCCCTGTGCTCCATCACTAGGAGAATCTCACCAGGCCGGCACCACCCTGCACACCGCTCACAATCAGTGTTTACAAAGGCCCCTTACAATAAGAGCCTGAGGCCAGAGAAGAGAAAGGGGGGAGCAGGGAGGGGACGAGGTAGGCAGGAGGTGGTGACGGCAGATCTCAGCGTGTGCACAACCGACGCACCGGTAAACCATGTGGAAGGGGAAGAAGGGTCCGAACCCTTCACTAGAGGATGGGCTTTTTAAAAGTAGGCAGAAATCACCTTAGATCTTCCTAAGACTTCGTACCTAAAGGAGCACCACCATGCTTCCCTGCAGGGAGATCTCGTTGCTCCCAATCTGTTCTCCATATCAGAACGAAATAAAACCACCCCTTTTCTCTCCATGTGAAAAGACCACGCCTCGATGAACCGGTGTCCTGTTATCCGCTGAGGAAGATGGAGCCCTGACTCTTGACAGACAACGCCCACGCCTGCCTTCTGCTGTCCCCGACACAGCAGGACAGCTGAAGCTGGCATGAGTGCCCTGTCTCCCTCCCTCTTCGTGGTTTTCCTTAGGGTTCATTTTCTTTGCTTAATTTTCCTCAGAAAAAATCCATTCTCACATTCCATGCTATGCTCGGGTCTCTGCTCAGCGCGGCCGCTCCCTCTGCGGCTATCTTCACCATGGACGTCCTCCTGCGGCCAGCCCTCCCCTGGCCCCGCTGCACGGCCCCCTGCCTCAGCTCAGGCCGCGGCCGCGAGAGTGGCTCCTGCCCCAAGGAGCCTCGGTGCTCCCCTGGGCTTCTCAACAGAGGCCCCCGGGGTCCAGCCTCAGCCCCGGCTCCAGCTCCCAGGCGGGGTGGGCAGGCTCCGCTCCCCCTCCTCGGGTGGGCCAAGGGTCCTGGGGTGCAGTTTGTCAGGTGGTATTGCCCCAAGGGGGTGCTTGGGAAACTGTTGTAGAACTTGACTGCAGGGCACTGGAGCAGTCCACAGACCTGGGCCCAGGGAAGCAGCTGCAAGCAGCCGTGAGTGACAGGACCCTGGATTAACTACCACTCGAAGGGACCAGATAACATGGCCACAGCTCTCGCCCTCACTCTGCCTGGACGTACAGCAGATGAGTGGGGTGGTAGGTTGGATGGACATGGCTGCAGGGAGGCGCCCGGCCAGGTTCCCAGGGGCCCCATCCTTCCAGAGCCAGGCCACTCCTGCTGGCCACACGCCAGCTCCGCCCCTCCAGCAGGGGTCTTCCTCTGCCCTGAGGTCCCTGAACCTGCTCTTGGCTGCCAGCCCAGGCCACAGCCCCTCTATCAGGGAGGACGAGGTGCGACCAGGGGTCTGGGCTGGGCAGTGTGTGTGGCACCATGGCTGCCCCTGCTTGTGCCCCTTGATTCTGTGTCCCTCAGTATCCTCTGGGAGTTGACCCAGAGGTCAACTTCAAGCTCAAGTCCTTTATATAAGATGGCTTAAAATTTGCACGTAATGTACTGTTCAGCCCCAGGGCTGCAAGCACCCCAAGATACTGAAGGCCGATCGCAGAGAAAAACCCTGGAGGACTCAGTGGGAAGGGTGTGGACACTCCTCCTCTCTTGCTCCACAGGGCCAGGCCGGGTGGGACAGGGTGCAGGGCCACTGTGCTGGTGGAGTTCTTGAGAGGCTGTACCACTGAGGTCGCTCTGCTTTGGTCCTCACCTGAAGACTGGAGAGGGCACGGGGCCAGCCCCCTCTCTGCTTCCTTCCGTATGTTCTTTAGAGTCCTTCTTGTCTCACTGCCCAGAGCAGCGCGCATTCCTGGGCACTGCTCAGTGCCTAACTCAGAACGCAGATGTGTCTGCCCTGTGCTCAGTCATCTCCAGATCACTCGCGCCTGACTAACACGTACATGACCCTCAAGCGGCACAGGAGGACAACCCAGCACAGGCTCAGTACAGGCATGGTGTCCAAGTCTTTTCCATCCTCGGCTGGATTTGGAAACTGTGCTCATGAAGGGCTGACTTACTGCAAAATTTTTCAAACAAATTCTTAAAAATTGTTTATTAATGAAAAAAAAAAAAAAAAAAAAAAAAAAAAAAAAAAAAACAACCCTTTCACCTCTACCCAAGATAAAGGAGTAGGGAACGAGTCTAAATCCACCTGCACCTGGAGACTCTGGAGGCTGAGTGCAAGTTCAAAGGACAAGTGCCTGAAGCTGTGAGTCCAGAGGCAGGAGAGGCTGTCCTGCTCCAGAGACGTCAGAGCCCCCTTTTCTGGGCCTTCATGCTCTGCTGGGGCCCCACTCACCAAGGGCAGCTCATCCCCACCCAGCCCAACTTGCACGCCAGTCTGCTCTGGAAGCACCTTCAGACACACCCCAGAGAGATGCTTTTGGTAAAGCACTACCCTCTGGAAAGTCTTTAATCCAGTCAAGTTGACCCCTAAATAACTTGTCCCAAAAGGAAACACAGAGCTAAAAGAAACACCCCTCCCATCTCAACCCCGCCCCCGCCTCTCCCCCGAAAAGAGAAAAGAGCAGAGCTCGAGGGACTGGTGAGCTTGTGTTAGAGTTCCCGCAGCAAGGGCAAAGGAGCGCAAGGAGGCAGCCGCTGATGGATAGGAGCCCATGCCAGCACCGTCAGCCCTCATCCTAAGCAAGCCGAGTGCAGTCAGCAAAGAAGGGAAGCTCCTTACAGCCCTGAACCGGACCTCAAATGTCCCCCCAAGGCCACATGCTGAAGACTGGTCCCCAGGGGGCACTGCTGGGAGGCGGTGGAGCCATCCACAGGTGGGGCCTAGAGGGAGGAGGCAGCTCAGGGGCACCCTTGAAGGGGTTCTGGAGCCCCAGCCCCTTCTCTCCCTCTCTGTTGGCTTCCTGGCCCTGTGAGGTGAGCAGCTCCCACCTTGTTTCATCTCTCTGAAAGCAACCAGGCTCAGCGACCACAAAACCCTGAGCCAAAAACAACCTTTCCTCCTTTTGAGTTTCTTATTGCAGGCATTTTGTCACAATGATGCAAAGCTGACCAACAGAGGGCAGTGGAAAATGGCTTATGTTCAGAACCACACATGGGTGTCAGCGGTCTTCACCAGGAGCAGTGCAAGCAGGACGTCGGAGCAGCTGCAAACAGAATTCCATGCTGACAACGTCTTTCAACACAGGGTGAGGGAAGGGCACTTCGCTGCATGCGGAAGCTGACATCCCTCATCACTAGCAGACCTTCTCTGCAAACAATGCTCGAGGATGTCCTTCAGGAACAGAAAGGTAAAAAGCACGGGAAGCCACAAAACTTTCTTCATGACGTTAGATTTCTTTAAATGACAACAATTCAAACAAGCCATTTCTATGTATTTGAGGTTTATAATCTACGCGTGTAAAAGGTTTATAATCTACGCGTGTAAAACGTGCCGCTACAGTAGCATAAAGCCAGGAGGGGCAAATGGCAGCAGACAGCGGTTGGATGCATGCTGAGTGTGAAGTGGGAGGATGTCGCCAGAGGCAGAGTGGGCCAGTTAAAGAACCCTGAGACACCACTGAAACCACAAACAAAGGAGATCAAACGGCAGCAGACAGACCTCAGTCCAAGGTAGGGAAAGGGAAAGGGAGCAGGGAGCTCTGACAGAGAGCAACAGCAGGAGCCATTACGCCTCGGGAGGTTGCCCTGGACCTCAGCGTGGCCGCACCCCAGAGCCAGGACGCCGTGCCAGTGGCTGTGTCCAAGGACACTCGCTGGGCTGGGTGGGCCTGTGGGAGGAGGCTGTGTGTCCCTGCCCTCTGTTTAAGCCACATGGCCCGCTTTTTCCATGTTAGCTTGGGCACCTGCGCTGCTGTGCAGCCGTCCCAGTCGATCTGGAGCTGGGCTCCCTCCTGGCAGCTGTCAGGGCCAGTGATGTCCACACCAACTGGACCTGACTGAGCACCTTCCGCTCTGGTCTTCCATCCACACTGGGTCTGGCTCTGGATTGAGACAAGGAGAACCCATTCACAAGCAGAGCTGCTTCTGACCCGCACTCACACTGTCCCCAGTGGTGCCTGGGCTGCACCAACAGACGCCACAGTTTTCATTTATGAGTTCGTGAGTTCTCAGGAAACACCTCCCCTCGCCTCATGAGGTCTGGACTGAGGCTGGGCATGGTGAGGGGGCAGCTGGCATGGCTGTTGGGCTCACTCACTCTTCCCCTGTGCTGCTGCATGCAGCCAGCACTGAGGGACATGCAGGATGCTGAGGGGGCACTGGCCAGGTGGGCAGTGGTGGCCACTCCTAATGTGCTCCTCCTCCCAAGTTGTCACAGCACACGTCAGGGGACAGTGCTGGGGCCTCGCTCACCCGGAGTCACTTCCTGAAGCTCCCTGACCCTCCCCTCGCGGGGCTGGTAGCCACAGCAGCCGGTTCACTCCACTGTGCGTGTCTCCTCTGAGCCTCGCCAGCCAGGCCAACGGCGTGCCACAGTCACAGCCCTGAGCGCAGAGGAGGCCCCGGGGACCTGACAGCAGCCAGCAGGGTCCTTTGGTCAGCTGCGACTGACCTAGGCCAGATGCAGCTCCTGCACCGAGAGCCCAGTCCGACAGATGGAAGGAAGCTCCCAGGGACACGTGCCCAGGGCCTGGAAGCAAAGCCCTTCGGCAGGGCTCCTCAAGCCTGTGGTCAGCACACCGCTCCTGCCTGCCTTGGCCTGGGCTCCTCCACGCCCCGGGCTGCCTGAGCTCTCAGGACACAGCCCACCGCGGAGCCCTCCTGGGACCACGTTTGCCCTGACCTTCCAGACCAGCAAGTCCTGCAGGAGCGCATCCCAGCCCAGCTCCTCCCGTCTCTTGAGAGTAACTGGAGTCTCCATTTGGTTTCTGTGTTTCTGTTTTCCTTTGTTTTGTTTTGTTTTTAAGATGGTCATCTTGGTTTTTTTACATATATATCCCTTTATTTATTTATTTTTATGTGCTGCTAAGGTTGGAACCCCGGGCCTCACCACGTGCTAGGCAAGCGCTCTACCACTAAGCCACAACCCCAGCCCTTGGTTTCCCTTCCAACAAGCCACGTGCAGCTCGGGAAAAGTACTGAGTCACGTCTGAGAGAACTCAGGGGCCAACTGAGTCACTCTCTGCTCCTGTGTCCCTCAGTGGCTGGGTCCTCTGAGGGTCCTATTGACTTGGGGGCCCCTGAGAGACCACCTCCTGCAAAGAAGGAAAAATAATAACAGTGGGGAGTGGACAACTGCACAGCTCCCAGGCCTCACCTGATCTCCCAGTTAGAGCCAGCCCTGGTAGCAAAGCCAGGGCTTCAGCCCGACCCCTGCATGTGCACAAGCCTCTGGAACCACTTTCTGGGGGCCAAACAGGAAGCAATCTTTGTTACCTGCCAGCACCTCAACGTGCCTCTGTCTCAGTGCCCCCTCATAGATAGGAGACTTCAGGAACATGAGCAGGATTCTCAGGTCCTCCAGAGCCTTTTATTTTGACTCTGGAAACAGGAGAAGTGTCTGTTGCCTGTTGTATCATCTGTGTGTCTAACGAGGAAGGGGGCATGGTCCCTTTCGGAACGGCCCCTGCATAGGGCAGCCAGAGCCAAGCAGCTCTGCTTTCACCAGCTGGGTGCCACGAGGTGGACAGCACCTCTGTGGTCACACCAAACAGGTGCCCCAGGATCAAAATAGCAGTCAGATGACTGAGGGCAAGCTTGCCACTTGCCCAAAGCCAAGCACCCCCAGCAGCAGCAGCTAAAAATAGGCGTGAAGGGCACACGCCTGAGTCAGAGCCGGAGGGGAGAGTGCTGTCCTGCCTCGGGTTGAGGGCGCCATGAGGTCGCTCCGCTTCATTTCTGCTGAAGCCCTGGTGTCTCACCCCCTGCTGGCCCGGGAAAGCCTGGACAGCGTGGCCCACAACCTCTACCCACTGGTGTTCAAGGCCAGCTACCTGCTGGAGCAGGCAGAAGTGACCCGTGCTGTGCTGGGAAACTGGCCACTGGAGGAGTTCCGACTGGCTGCATTGTTGGGGCCAAGCACTGACCACCCAGAGGACCTGCGTGACCGAGCCTGCAGGGCCTGCCTGGAGGCCTGCGTACGCGGCCTGGCCGACCGCGTGCTGCAGGGCAGGGGCCGCTGGCTGCGGGTGGCAGACCTCACAGGTATACGAGATGTGCAGGTGCAGCAGTGCCCCTGCGGGAGGGCCCTGGGAAAGTGGGGCCGCACTGAGCTGCTGGCCAGGACCTGCTGTGCGCTTCAGGCAGAGCCCTGCATGGCCGGGCGCCCCACTGAAGTCCTTGTTGACCTCTTTGTCACCGAGGGCAACTTCGAGGTGGTGGTACAGGCCCTGCGGCCACCAGGCCCAGCCCTTCTGCAGATGCGATGCCTGTCCTTCCGGGCAGACAGCCTGAGCCCTGGGCAGCTCCTGCACGTGCTGGGCCTGGCCAGGCCAGACGCACTGCGCAAGCTGGAGGTGGTTCACAATGTGCGGCTGAACGCGGGGCATGTGCAGCAGCTGCTGGCCCAGGTGGGCTTCCCCCAGCTGGTCTCACTCACCCTGCCCACCAGGGCCTTCGACACACCCCCCACCTCCACCCTGGTTCCCGAGGGTGAGGACCCCCTCCTCTCCTCCATCGCCTGGGAGCTCAGCCAGATGACCCGGCTCACAGAGCTGAGTGTGGCCTTCTCCACGCTCACTGGGAAGATCCAGATGTTGCTCAGGTGAGTCAAGAGGTGGAGTGAGCGCTCGGAGTCCGGCAAGGCCCTGGGGAGGAGCCGAGGCACAGGGATGGGACTTGCTAACTTAGAAGGCTATCGGCTCATCTCTTTGGGGTTGCTTTGGCAAGAGTGTAGGAGAGGGACAAGGACAGGGACAGGGACAAGGTAACCATGAGTTAGAGCCCCCAGAAAATAACAGTGCACTGAGGGGGTCTGGGACAGTTTTCAGTTAGCAAGAGGGAACATACTAACTAGCAAGTAAGAAAAGCACACAAACACCGCTCCCCCTCAGCTCACCTGGTGTGGGACAAATGACCCAAACCCACCAACCTCACCCCAGGTCAGGAAAGGGAGCGTGGCTGAGTTGGGCATCAGCCAGTGGGGCTGCCATCTCATGGAAGGTCTGTGGGGGTGATTCACAAGAAGCCTGCAGCACAGGCAGCCCTCGGTAGCAGGGTCAGTGTGCCTACCCCGGGCAGCTCTGCTGTGGACGGGGGTGGAGGAAAGCAGCCAGGGAGGGGCACGGTTCGGGTGGCCTCATGTGCTGTGCCAGGGGCAGGCTCTGGGCAGCAGGTCCAGGTGTGGGTGGGAGCAAAAGGCAGCTGTGGCAAGAGGAGGGAGGGACACAGAGCCGGAACCAGGTATGGACAGGTCCAGGGTCCCCACAGGGTGGGCGGGCCGAGGATGTGCATTTCACAAGTCCTGAGTGTGGACGCTATTCTGGAGACTTCCAGCAGCTGCCCGTTTGCTGCCGCCGATTCCAACTAAATAAGAACTGGTGGTTGAGCAATGCAGAAGCCATCAGGGTCTGGGCTTCCTTTCCCGCCTCCAAAGCCGCGCAGACTCGGGCTGTAAGCGAGAGGGCACTTTCTTGCTTGCTCATTTTGCTCTTTTCCGCCCCTGCTGCCAGCTTTCCGAGTTGCCTTCCTGACAGGACTTCCTCCACTACACAAGGGCTTGTTGCAATGTCTGGGTATTGGTGTGGACTAAGCCCCCTGGGTCACTGTGTGCATGCTGGGATGAGCCCAGGGCCTTGAGCGTGCTGGGCCAGCACTCACCACTGAGCCACACCCCAGCCCTAAAGCTGATTCTCTGCCGATGGGTGGCTGGCAGCCATAGACTAGGTGGGGGAGGGAGCATGGCAGTATTCCAGTAGACCAGACCACTCGGACAGACACTCACACCTCACGTGATTTCCCTTGTCACAAGCCCTCTGAATTTTTTCAAGTACTTAAAACGAGTTATTCTCCACTGACAGATTATGGAGTCAGGCAGCAGCTGGGTTTGTCTGTGGACTGCAGTTTATGACACAAACGAGTGGATTGTCACATCTGCTCAAATCCCAGCTCACCTGAGAACCTGCTCTTACCTGTGCTCTTTCTGCCTGTCCCGCAGCCCCCTTAGGACCCCGCTGCGATCACTGGACCTGGCTAACTGTGCCCTGAACCAGGCAGACATGGCCTTCCTGGCAGACTGCATGCACGCCGCCCACCTGGAGGTGCTGGACCTCAGTGGACACAACGTGCTACACCTGTACCCCTCAGCCTTCTTCAGGCTGCTGCGCCGGGCCTCCCAGACGCTGAGGGCACTGACCCTGGAGGAGTGTGGCCTCACGGACAGCCACGTGGGCATGCTGATCCTGGGACTGAGCCCCTGCCAGCAGCTGCGGGAGTTCCGGTTCCTGGGGAACCCGCTGTCTGCCCGCGCCCTCCAGCGCCTCTTCACTGTGCTCTGTGAGCTGCCTGAGCTGCGGCGCATCGAGTTCCCAGTGCCCAAGGACTGCTACCCCGCAGGCACTGCCTACCCCCAGGACGAGCTGGCCATGTCCAAGTTCGACCAGCAGAAGTACGATGCCATAGCCCAGGAGCTGCGGGCGGTGCTTCTGCGGGCCAACCGCGAGGACATCCAGGCCTCCACGCCCCTCTTCGGAAGTTTTGACCCAGACATTCAGGAAACGAGCAATGAGCTTGGCACCTTCTTGCTGCAAGCTTTCAAAACTGCTTTAGAAAACTTTTCCAGAGCACTGAGACAAATGGAGTAGGCCCTCCACCATGCCAAGGCGGTCTTGTGCTTCAGCCTGCACGGTGCCCGGGGCCAGTCCTGGGCCGCACATTCATCGCTAGTATTACCACCAAAAGCAGTTCTAGTGAAAATGGTAGGCGCGCCTGCCAGGTCCATAGGAGAGGAAGCCCTGCCCTCGAGATGGGTCAGGCAGCAGGACCCTACGGCCTGGTAGAGACCCCAGGCAGGCAGACGTGGTAGTGAGTGGAGGCGCGACAGGCCCCAGGGTGGGCCGCAGTGGGAGCAGGCCTACCGGACTCCGCAGAGCGAGAGGAAGGAAATGAGAACTTGTAACAGAGGATGCTAAAGTGAGAATCAGCCTGTAAACAGAACTGAGGAACAGACAGAAAGGGAAATGTGAGCCAGGGCCTGTGCCCAGCAGGAGGCTCACACAGCCTGCTGGACGTGGCTGCTGGGCACCATGGCTGTGGGGCCAGCATTGACAAGCCAGGTCTGTTTACTCGGACAGGGCCAGGAGCATGCAGTGGCTTCCAGCTGGTGCCAGTGACTGTCCTCGCTTTGCTTTGAGTCTGAGTGAGGGAGCGCTGGCCTTAGCAGCAGGCCAGGGGACAGAGCATGTGGCTGGTTTCTGGGTTCCACCTTCCCCTAAGCAACCAGACCCCACGCCCCTGCCCCAGGCTTCTTCCCCTGAGGTGGTTGAGGCTGGAATCTGATGCTGATTGTCACCGGAGGTGGAGTTGGTTCCCACCAAGCTCTGCTCTGCTCCGAGGGCTGAGAATAGAATAAATGCTAATAAAATAGGCGTGCTTTACCCAGACGGTGCACTTCTTTCACTGCAAATCAGAACTTCTAAAAGGATTTGAGAGCTAGAAACAAGACATTTCCTCAAGGCAGAGGCAAGAGCTTGGACCAGCACCACCAGAGCTCGACTCCACAGGCTGCGCCTCCCACAGGGCGTCTCCATCCCAGGTGCTCTGCAGGGCGGCAGGTTTGTCGCAGGCTGCTCTCTGCTGTGGGACCAGCAGGACAGCTTCACGGGGTTGCCTGCTGAGGGCATCCCTCCCCTGGGCTCAGTGTGGGCCGACACTGAGGGCTTGTCCCACCCCACCTTGATCTGCCTGCTCGGCTGTGCCTTACAGGAACGTTCACACTGGCAGTCTTACTGCAATCACGTGTCAGCTCGTGGACTTCGAATAACAGCAAGTTCTTGGAAATAGTAGGCACCATGCAAAATTTCAAAATTATTTAAAAATTCAGACTCTAAAAGCAGAGTAACTCTCACTGTTTTAAGAGTCTGAATTTGACTCAGCCTCTAGTGTCATTGTAACCAATCATGTGCAATGGCCAGCTGGGCCAGGAGGTCCCTGAACTTGTGTGACTGAGCCATTGCTATGTGGAGAAGGGCCCAGAGTATGACCCATTAGCCAGGCAGGGGTAAGCACACAGAATTTGCTGGTGCCAGGTGAAGTTGCTGGCAGCAAACATTGGAGATAGCACCCCCCCTACACTGGCCTGAATCCATCCTGGGCAGCAGCCCAGGTGCTCTGTACCTTACACACCTGTCCCCAGGTGTGAGACTCACTGGGCAGCAGCCCAGGTGCTCTATACCTTACACACCTGTTCCTAGCGTGAGACTCACTGGGCAGCAGCCCAGGTGCTCTGTACCTTATACACCTGTCCCTAGGAGTGAGACTCACTGGGCAACAGCCCAGGTGCTCTATACCTTACACACCTGTTCCTAGCGGGAGACTCACTGGGCAGCAGCCCAGGTGCTCTGTACCTTACACACCTGTCCCCAGGTGTGAGACTCACTGGGCAGCAGCCCAGGTGCTCTATACCTTACACACCTGTTCCTAGCGTGAGACTCACTGGGCAGCAGCCCAGGTGCTCTGTACCTTATACACCTGTCCCTAGGCGTGAGACTCACTGGGCAGTAGCCCAGGTGCTCTGTACCTTATATACCTGTCCCTAGGTGTGAGAGTCATTCTGCAACAGCCCAGGTGCTCTCTACCTTACGCACCTGTCCCTGGTGTGAGACTCACTTGCTCCTCTAGACCAATCCCACCCAGCCTGGATGTGCTGTTCAGCACCCATGGATGTTGGTCACACCTCCCCACATTGGGACTCTGCCTGTGGCCACCTGGCACCTGCAGTCACACAGCTGGTATCCACCAGGGCCAGCAGCATCTGCTGCTTTTATGGAAAGTCAGGCAAGGCAAGTGTGTACATGAGAGCCAGGACGCTCATAGCAGCTGCAGCTGGTGTGGCTCCTGGTGAAGCCCTGGGGGCCACGATCACCACCAAGATCCTGCTAGCATTTCCAGGACCAGACAGTGAGAACAGGGACACCAATGATCCCAGCACTGGGGACAGTGTGGGGGTTGCCTCCTTGCAGTCCTAGGTCTCTCCCTGTGGGTCCCTGCCTTTCCCCTAAGACAGCAGCAGGGCTTCCTGATGACCATCCTGCAAGATGAGGAGCAGTTTTGGGGCTCCAATTTGGCTCTCACTGCCTTAATGGCTGGTTCCACAGGTTGGGACACCTGTGAGGGTTCTTTCTTGAATATACAGAGACAAAGGTGGTCACCTACAGACCCAGTGGGCCTCTGTCATTTCTGGCTCACTCTTATTAGCAGTGGAGAGGGCTCTACTTGGCTGTCACTCAACCGTGGACTCCTATGATTGCCAGCTTTGGCAGCAGCCCCAAGGTGAAGGCACTGGTTGCCACTTGGACCTGATGCTTATCACAGCCACCCCACCCACCTGCTTCTGCCAGTCTGGAGCCCCATCCTGTGGCACCACCAAGCAGAGCCAGCCCCAGCCCCAGAGAGCAGCCCCCAAGCCAAGCCACAGTGCCAGAGGTCTCACCAGCCGGGCCCAACACCCCATGCTCACCAAGCTTCTGCAAACAGGCCTCCAACGCTCCACTCTGTGGCTGCTACCCACTGACCAGCCTTAAGGGGCCATCCCAGCAGGGCTGGGCTCAGAACCAGGAGTTTGCTGAACACTGATGTGGAGCTGTGCATGAGCACCCCAACACAGTACCACTCTGGGTGACCAACTTTGTTACCCACATGAGCTGGGCAAGCCCAATAAGGCATCCCAGGGGCTCCTCCGCAAGAATCCCAGGTAATGGAGGTGCTTTCCAACTGGCACCAGGCTGTCTGAACTGGCCTGAGGGCTCCTGAGTCTGGGATTCCAATTCTCAGGTTCGCTGAGCCACCACCCAACCCAGGCCTCAGGCTGCCTTGGGGTCTGGGAGCCACCATGATGCCTTCGCTAACTAGGACCCTTTCCTGCCAGAGGTGGCAAGGGAGGGGACAGCTTCCTTCAGTGCTGCAGAGCCTTCTGGCTTCCATAGTGTGCCTTGAGTCATGGCAGCCTACGGAAGCCTTGTTCTCTCTTTTTAAGACTTTGTGTTAACAAAAGCCACACACTCCATAATCCCTGGGCTTCACTGTCCCCATTCCATTGGAGTGCCACGGCATCATATAACCAGGGCTCACAGACGTCTCTGAAGGCGGGAGCGGGACAGGCAGCATGCCAGCCCAGGGCTGTGGGATACAGCCTTAGGAGCCTGTCTGCAGGGAGCACACTGAAGCAGGCAGGTTCTGAGAGTTGATCATGTGCCATTTCTAGCTCCTCCCAGATCTGAACTGCACTCTCCATTCTTGCCTGGGGGGGTCCCTGAGACACCCTTAAAGCAAATCCCCCTTGACATGTCTAAGCCAGCTTGTATTAAGCTGTTGCTTGCAACCAGAGTCCTAACTAACTGAGAAATACAGAACTGTTTCATTGAGCCCAGAATAGAGAGCAGCAGAGGGAGCCAGCCCAGCTCTTCCCACACTCTGTCCTGACTGAAGCACAGCAAGGGGCCACCCAGAGAACAAGGGAGCTGCCTGCCGGAGCACATCAGCTGTGCTCATGGCTCAGGGGCGTTCATCACTGGACGTGTTGGCAGCAGCTACAAAGTCTCCCCTTACTTTAAAAGGATGATTGCAGCAAGCTCTCAGGGACCAGGCTTTTCAACTAAGCTGACACAGGAGTTGTGCTGTTCAACTATACACACAGGTTCTCTGGGGAGGTGTCCCCTGCCAAGTTTCCTGACTGCTGCAATGTCTGCAGAACTGTTTCCTTGTAATCATAAAATTGACACTGTATCTGCGGGTGCATGATACACATATGCACATGTGGAATACACATATGCACATGTGGAATATGTGACCATGGTACATCTTCACCTATGAGCTTTAAAAGTGGAAACACCTCTCCACCAAATGAGTTGGCTTGATGAATGTACAGATGACTGTGCATTTGAGTTTCAGAAGGTTCAGGTCAATCATGATTTTCCAACTTTATTTCAAGGCAAACCAGCCTGCAGTAAGCAAAATAAGAAGAAAAATCGCAATTCCTCCCCCAAAGCCTTTCATTTTAAGCCCTACAAGGTTACATACAATTTGACACCCCAAATCAACAGAAAACACTCTCAAGTGATCCTCCCATCCCCCAGGAGCTGGGGCCAGTCCACCTAGCACCTTCCAGAGTGTGGGCTCCATGGGCCTGCCTTGAACTTTGACAGCCACAGTGGCTTCCAGGAGTGCAACCAGCATCAAAGATGGACTAGAAAGTTACTGCAGGTGCACACACGCAAAGGGTCACTCAGACCACTGGTTGAGTAAGATCCAAGTACAATCTCACTGTATCCAAATATCCTTTGACACCTATAAAGTCATCAAATGACAACACTGCACAGATATTCAAACCTAACGGATTCCATTTAAAAAGAAAGCACGGAATCACAGGAAGCCTTGGGGCGGGAGGTGAATAGGTGATGCACAGTCCTGATGTGGTTTCCTGGGAACACTTGTCTTCAGGCTCTGCAGTACTGGGCCAGAGTCGGAACCGACTCGCCCAATTTGAAGACATCATCTCAATACCGAGGGGGCCAGGACACCTGCATGCTGAATAGCTCTAGTGAACCAGAATGAGGGCTGAAGAATCACCTGAAAGACACTTCCATTTACACTCATCTCCAGAACAGCCGACCACTGTTTCCTCATTTTAAAGGCAAGCACCAGGGGAAGCACAAAGTGCTCTTCCCAGGGTTCTGGCAGACCACTCTCACTAAGGGGCACTGAACCAGGTAAACACGTAAACACGACAGATGTGTGTGAAGTGGGCTGTAATTACCTCCCAGTCTGTGGTCAATACAGAGGCAGCACAGGTAGCCACGTCAACACGACAGCTGTGTGTGAAGTGCGCTGTAACTACCACCCAGGCTGTGGTAAATACTGAGGCAGCACTGGTAGACACGTAAACACGACCAGCTGTGTGTGAAATGGGCTATAACTACCACCCAGGTGTGGTCAATACTGAGGCAGCACTCGTAGAAATGTAAACACGACAGCTGTGTGTGACTTGGGCTGTAACTACCACCCAGGCTGTGGTCAATACTGAGGCAGCACAGGTAGACACGTAAACACGAAACTGTGTGTGACTTGGGCTGTAACTACCACCCAGGCTGTGGTCAACACTGAGGAAGAACAGGTAGACATGTCAACAGGACAGATCTGTGTGAAGTGGGCTGTAACTACCTCAAAGTCTGTGGTCAATACTGAGGAAGCATAGGTAGACACGTCAACATGACCAGGTGTGTGTGAAGTGCGCTGTAACTCCCACCCAGGCCGTGTTCAATATTAAGGCAGCACAGGTAGACATGTCAACACGACAGCTCTGTGTGAAGTGGGCTGTAACTACCACCTATGCTGTGGTCAATACTGAGGCAGCTCAGGTAGACACGTCAACATGACCAGGTGTGTGTGACTTGGGCTGTAACTACCACCCAGGCTGTGGTCAATACTGAGGAAGCACAGGTAGACACGTCAACACGACAGCTGTGTGTGAAGTGGGCTGTAACTACCACCCAGGCTGTGGTCAATACTGAGGCAGCACAGGTAGAAACGTCAACATGACAGCTGTGTGTGACTTGGGCTGTAACTACCACCCAGGCTGTGGTCAATACTGAGGAAGCACAGGTAGACACGTCAACACAACAGCTGTGTGTGAAGTGGGCTCTAACTACCACCCAGGCTGTGGCAAATACTGAGGCAGCACTGGTAGACACATAAACACGACCAGCTGTGTGAAATGGGCTGTTACTACCACCCACGTGTGGTCAATACTGAGGCAGTAATCGTAGACACGTAAACAGGACAGCTGTGTGTGACTTGGGCAGCAACTACCACCCAGGCTGTGGTCAATACTGAGGCAGCACAGGTAGACAAGTGAACACGTCCAGCTATGTGTGAAGTGGGCTGTAACTACCACACAGGCTGTGCTCAATACTGAGGCAGAACAGATAGACACGTAAACAGGAATCTGTGTTTGACTTGGGCTGTAACTACCACCCAGGCTGTGGTCAACACTGAGGCAGCACAGGTAGACATGTCAACAGGACAGATGTGTGTGAAGTGGGCTTTAACTACGTCCCAGTCTGTGGTCAATACTGAGGAAGCACAGGTAGACACGTCAACATGACAGCTGTGTGTGAAGTGGGCTATAACTGTCACCCAGGCTGTGGTCAATACTGAGGTAGCACTGGTAGACACGTCAACACGACTAGCTGTGTGTAAAGTGGGCTGTAACTACCACCCAGGCTGTGGTCAATACTGAGGCAGCACAGGTAGACACGTCAACAGGACAGCTGTGTGTGAAGTGGGCTGTAACTACCACCCAGGCCGTGGTCAATACTGAGGTAGCACAGGTAGACACGTCAACAGGACAGCTGTGTGTGAAGTGGGCTGTAACTACCACCCAGTCTGTGGTCAATACTGAGGCAGCACTGGTAGACACGTAACACGTAAACACGACAGCTGTGTGTGACTTGGGCTGTAACTACCACCCAGACTGTGGTCAATACGGAGGCAGCACAGGTAGACACGTCTGCATGACCAGGTGTGTGTGACTTGGGCTGTAACTACCACCCAGGCTGTGGTAAGTACTGAGGCAGCACAGGTAGACACGTAAACACGACCAGCTGTGTGTGAAATGGGCTATAACTACCACCCAAGTGTGGTCAACACTGAGGCAGCACAGGTAGACGTGTCAACAGGACAGATCTGTGTGAAGTAGGCTTTAACTACGTCCCAGTCTGTGGTCAATACTGAGGAAGCACAGGTAGACACGTCAACATGACAGCTGTGTGTGAAGTGGGCTGTAACTGCCACCCAGGCTGTGGTAAATACTGAGGCAGCACAGGTAGACACGTAAACACGACCAGCTGTGTGAAGTGGGCTGTAACTACCACCCAGGCTGTGGTCAATACTGAGGCATCACAGGTAGACACGTCAACACGACAGCTGTGTGTGAAGTGGGCTGTCACTACCACCCACGCTGTGGTAAATACTGAGTCAGCACAGGTAGACACGTAAACATGACAGCTGTGTGTGACTTCGGCTGTAACTACCACCCACGCTGTGATCAATACTGAGGCAGCACAGGTAGACACGTCAAAACGACAGCTGTGTGTGACTTGGGCTGCAACTACCTCCCAGGCTGTGGTCAATACTGAGGAAGCACAGGTAGACACGTCAACATGACAGCTGTGTGTGAAGTGCGCTCTAAGTACCACCCAGGCTGTGGTAAATACTGAGGCAGCACTGGTAGACACATAAACACGACCAGCTGTGTGTGAAATGGACTGTAACTACCACCCACGTGTGGTCAATACTGAGGCAGCACAGGTAGACACGTAAACATGACAGCTGTGTGAAGTGGGCTGTAACTACCACCCAGGCTGTGGGATATACTGAGGCAGCACAGGTAGACATGTAAAAACGACAGCTGTGTGTGACTTGGGCTGTAACTACCACCCAGGCTGTGGTCAATACTAAGGCAGCACAGGTAGACACGTGAACACGTCCAGCTATGTGTGAAGTGGGCTTAACTACCACCCAGGCTGTGGTCAATACTGAGGCAGCACAGGTAGACACGTAAACAGGAATCTGTGTGTGACTTGGGCTGTAACTACCACCCAGGCTGTGGTCAACACTGAGGCAGCACAGGTAGACATGTCAACAGGACAGATGTGTGTGAAGTGGGCTTTAACTACGTCCCAGTCTGTGGTCAATACTGAGGAAGCACAGGTAGACACATCAACACGACAGCTGTGTGTGAAGTGGGCTGTAACTGTCACCCAGGCTGTGGTAAATACTGAGGTAGCACTGGTAGACACGTCAACACGACCAGCTGTGTTTAAAGTGGGCTGTAACTACCACCCAGGCTGTGGTCAATACTGAGGCAGCACTGGTAGACATGTAAACACGACCACCTGGGTATGAAGTGGGCTGTAACTTCCACCCAGGCTGTGATCAATACTGAGGCAGCACAGGTAGACATGTAAACACGACAGCTGTGTGTGAAGTGGGCTGTAACTACCACCCAGGCTGTGGTCAATAATGAGGCAGCACAGGTAGACACATCAACACGACAGCTGTGTTTGAAGTGGGCTGTAACTACCACCCAGCCTGTGGTAAGTACTGAGGCAGCACAGGTAGACACGTGAACACGACAGCTGTGTGTGAAGTGGGCTGTAACTACCACACAGGCTCTGGTAAATACTGAGGCAGCACAGGTAGACACGTAAACAGGACAGCTGTGTGACTTGGGGTGTAACTACCACCCAGCCTGTGGTCAATACTGAGGCAGCACAGGTAGACACGTCAACATGACAGCTGTGTGTGAAGTGGGCTGTAACTACCACCCAGGCTGTGGTAAATATGAGGCAGCAAAGGTAGACACGTGAACACGTCCAGCTATGTGTGAAGTGGGTTGTAACTACCACCCAGGCTGTGGTCAATACTGAGTCAGCACAGGACGACATGTCAACACGACAGTTCTGTGTGAAGTGGGTTGTAACTACCTCCCAGTCTTTGGTCAATACAGAGGCAGCACAGGTAGACACGTCAACATGACAGCTGTGTGTGAATAGGGCTCTAAATACCACCCAGGCTGTGGGAAATACTGAGGCAGCACTGATAGACAAGTAAACACGAAACTGTGTGTGACTTGGGCTCTAACTACCACCAAGGCTGTGGTCAACACTGAGGAAGAACAGGTAGACATGTCAACAGGACAGATCTGTGTGAAGTGGGCTGTAACTACCTCCCAGTCTGTGGTCAATACTGAGGAAGCACAGGTAGACACGTCAACACGACAGCTCTGTGTGAAGTGGGCTGTAACTACCACCCATGCTGTGGTCAATACTGAGGCAGCTCAGGTAGACATGTCAACATGACCAGGTGTGTGTGACTACGGCTGTAACTACCACCCAGGCTGTGGTAAGTACTGAGGCAGCACAGGTAGACACATCAACACGACAGCTGTGTGTGAAGTGGGCTGTAACTACAACCCAGGCTGTGGTCAATACTGAGGCGGCACAGGTAGACACGTAAACAGGACAGCTGGGTGAAGTGGGCTGTAACTACCACCGAGAATGTGGTCAATACTGTGGCAGCACAGGTAGACACGTCAACACGACAGCTGTGTGTGAAGTGGGCTGTAACTACAACCCAGGCTGTGGTCAATACTGAGGCAGCACAGGTAGACATGTCAACAGGACAGCTGTGTGTGGAATGAGCTGTAACTACCACCCAGCCTGTTGTCAATACGGAGGCAGCATGGGTAGACACGTCAACACGACAGGTGTGTGTGAAGTGGGCTGTAACTCCCACCCAAGCTGTGGTCAATACTGAGGCAGCACAAGTAGACACGTCAACATGAGAGCTGTGTGTGAAGTGGGCTGTAACTACCACGCAGGCTCTGGTAAATATGAGGCAGCACAGGTAGACACGTGAACACGTCCAGCTATGTGTGAAGTGGGCTGTAACTACCACCCAGGCTGTGGTCAATACTGATGCAGCACAGGTAGACACGTAAACACGACAGCTGTGTGTGACTTGGGCTGTAACTACCACGCAGGCTGTGGTCAATACTTAGGCAGCACAGGTAAACATGTAAACACGACAGCTGTGTGTGAAGTGGGCTCTAATTACCACCCACGCTGTGGGAAATACTGAGGCAGCACCGGTAGACACATAAACACGAAACTGTGTGTGACTTGGGCTGTAACGACCACCCAGGCTGTAGTCAACACTGAGGAAGAACAGGTAGACATGTCAACAGGACAAATCTGTGTGAAGTGGGCTGTAACTACCTCCCAGTTTGTGGTCAATACTGAGGAAGCACAGGTAGACACGTCAACACGACCAGGTGTGTGTGAACTGCGCTGTATCTCCCACCCATGCCGTGGTCAATACTAAGGCAGCACAGGTAGACACGTCAACACGACAGCTCTGTGTGACGTGGGCTGTAACTACCACCCATGCTGTGGTCAATACTGAGGCAGCTCAGGTAGACACGTCAACATGACCAGGTGTGTGTGACTTGGACTGTAACTACCACCCAGGCTGTGGTAAGTACTGAGGCACCACAGGTAGACACGTCAACACGACAGCTGTGTGTGAAGTGGGGTGTAACTACAACCCAGGCTCTATTAAATACTGAGGCAGCACAGGTAGACACGTAAACATGACAGCTGTGTAACGAGGGCTGTAACCACCACCCAGGCTGTGGTCAATACTGAGGCAGCACAGGTAGACACCTAAACACGACAGCTGTGTGAAGTGGGCTGTAACTACCACCGAGACTATGGTCAATACTGAGGCAGCACAGGTAGACACGTCAACACGACATCTGTGTGTGAAGAGGGCTCTAACTACCACCCAGGCTGTGGGATATACTGAGGCAGCACAGGTAGACATGTCAACACGACATCTGTGTGTGAAGAGGGCTCTAACTACCTCCCAGTTTGTGGTCAATACTGAGGAAGCACAGGTAGACACGTCAACACGACAGCTCTGTGTGAAGTGGGCTGTAACTACCACCCAGGCTGTGGTCAACACTGAGGCAGCACAGGTAGACATGTCAACAGGACAGATCTGTGTGAAGTGGTCTGTAACTACCTCCCAGTCTGTGGTCAATACTGAGGCAGCACAGGTAGACACGTCAACACGACAGGTGTGTGTGAAGTGGGCTGTAACTCCCACCCAGGCCGTGGTCAAAACTGAGGCAGCACAGGTAGACACGTCAACATGACAGCTGTGCGAGCAGTGGGCTGTAACTACCACCCATGCTGTGGTCAATACTGAGGCAGCTCAGGTAGACACGTCAACATGACCAGGTGTGTGTGAAGTGGGCTGTAACTACCACCCAGCCTGTGGTAAGTACTGAGGCAGCACAGGTAGACACATCAACATGACAGCTGTGTGTGAAGTGGGCTGTAACTACCACCCAGGCTGTGGTCAATACTGAGGCAGCACAGGTAGACACGTAAACACGACAGCTGTGTGTGACTTGGGCTGTAACTACCACCAAGTCTGTGTTCAATATAGAGGCAGCACAGGTAGACACGTAAACACGACCAGCTGTGTGTGAAGTGGGCTGTAACTACCACACAGGCTGTGGTCAATACTGAGTCAGCACAGGTAGACTGGTCAACATGACAGTTCTGTTTGAAGTGGGCTGTAACTACCTCCCAGTCTGTGGTCAATACTGAGGAAGCACAGGTAGACTGGTCAACATGACAGCTGTGTGTGAAGTGGGCTCTAACTACCACCCAGGCGGTGGTAAATACTGAGGCAGCACTGGTAGACACGTAAAGACGACCAGCTGTGTATGAAATGGGCTATAACTACCACCCAGGTGTGGTCAATACTGAGGCAGCACTCGTAGACATGTAAACATGACAGCTGTGTGTGAATTGGGCTATAACTACCACCCAGGTTGTGGTCAATACTGAGGCAGCAAGGTAGACACGTGGACACGTCCAGCTATGTGTGAAGTGTGCTGTAACTACCACCCAGGCTGTGGTCAATACTGAGGCAGCACAGGTAGACACGTAAACACGGACCTGTGTGTGACTTGGGCTGTAACTACCACCCAGGCTGTGGTTAACACTGAGGAAGAACAGGTAGACATGTCAACAGGACAGATCTGTGTGAAGTGGGCTGTAACTACCTCCCAGTCTGTGGTCAATACTGAGGAAGCACAGATAGACATGTCAACACGACCAGGTGTGTGTGAAGTGCGCTGTAACTCCCACCCAGGCCATGGTCAATACTAAGGCAGCACAGGTAGACACGTCAACACGACAGCTCTGTGTGAAGTGTGCTGTAACTACCACCCATGCTGTGGTCAATACTGAGGCAGGTCAGGTAGACACGTCAACATGACCAGGTGTGTGTGAAGTGGGCTGTAACTACCACCCAGGCTGTGGTAAGTACTGAGGCAGCACAGGTAGACACGTCAACACGACAGCTGTGTGTGAAGTGGGCTGTAACTACAACCCAGGCTGTGCTCAATACTGAGGCAGCACAAGTAGACACGTCAACATGACAGCTGTGTGTGAAGTGGGCTGTAACTACCACCCAGGATGTGGTCAATATGAGGCAGCAGAGGTAGACACGTGAACACGTCCAGCTATGTGTGAAGTGGGCTGTAACTACCACCCAGGCTGTGGTAAATACTGAGGCAGCACAGGTAGGCACGTAAACACGACAGCTGTGTGTGACTTGGGCTGTAACTACCACCAAGTCTGTGGTCAATATAGAGGCAGCACAGGTAGACACGTCAACACGACAGCTCTGTGTGAAGTGGGCTGTAACTACCACACAGGCTGTGGTCAATACTGAGTCAGCACAGGAAGACATGTCAACACAACAGTTCTGTGTGAAGTGGGCTGTAACTACCTCCCAGTCTGTGTTCAATACTGAGGAAGCACAGGTAGACACGTCAACACCACAGCTGTGTGTGAAGTGGGCTGTAACTACCACCCATGCTGTGGTCAATACTGAGGCAGCTCAGGTAGACATGTCAACACGACCAGGTGTGCGTGACTTGGGCTGTAACTACCACCCAGGCTGTGGTCAATACAGAGGCAGCACAGGTAGACACGTCAACATGACAGCTGTGTGTGGAGTGAGCTGTAACTACCACCCAGCCTGTGGTCAATACTGAGGCAGCACAGGTAGACACGTCAACATGACAGCTGCGTGTGAAGTGGGCTGTAACTACCACCCATGCTGTGGTCAATACTGAGGCAGCTCAGGTAGACACGTCAACATGACAGCTGCGTGTGAAGTGGGCTGTAACTACCATCCAGGCTGTGCTCAATACTGAGGCAGCACAGGTAGACACATCAACACGACCAGGTGTGTGTGAAGTGGGTTGTAACTACCACCCAGGGTGTGGTCAATACTGAGGCAGCACTGGTAGACACGTCAACACGACAGCTGTGTGTGAAGTGGGCTGTAACTACCACCCAGGCTGTGGTCAATACTGAGGCAGCACAGGTAGACACGTCAACACGACAGCTGTGTGTGAATTGGGCTGCAACTACCTCCCAGGCTGTGGTCAATACTGAGGCAGCACAGGTAAACACGTCAACAGGGCAGCTGTGTGTGAATTGGGCTGTAACTACCTCGCAGGCTATAGGAAATACTGAGGCAGCACAGGTAAACATGTAAACAGTGGCATTGCTGCTGACAGTGTCTGTTACTGAATACGGACAGAAGCTAAATTCCAGCACATACTATTGCACTTGCTGGCTAGGGAACCAGTGGGTGCTTTTCCCTTCGGGAGTGGGCGAGTCCCCAAGGCCACACAGCCTTTCTGGCATCACCACACCCATCACAATCACTGCCTGACGACCACTGAATGGAATCTGGTGAGGGAAAAATAACCCAAGAAGACAGAATTTATTTAGGAAGAAAGGAAAAGTCACAGCAGATCACTTACGGTGAGGATCAATATTATATTTGACCTTTTATAAACAATTTCTACCCTTGAGCTAAAAAATGACATCATGCTGTTCTGCTAAATATTAGCAGCTCACAAAATGCTTCAGAGAAGGGCAGCCCTTCACAGCCGGCAGAGCATCACAGGGAAAGCCTTCACGTGCCGTACCCTCGCTGCTGCTGAGGGTGGCAGGGCTGAATGCCGTCCAGGGCGGTGCACGTGACCGGGACACGGGTGGCAGGCAGAGGCAGAGGGAGCCCAGGAGGCAGCAGCCGCTCTCAGGCCTCCGCCCTCACTTCTCTAGCAGGGCCTTCTCCACCCTCTTGAACTTCTTCAGCTCCACGACCAGCTCCCAGTACTTGAGATACAGCCACAGGAGCCTCCCATTCTGGCGTTTGTCGCTGTTCCAGAAGCCACCGCAGTGGGTGTCATGCTTGAATATGTCGGTCAAGCCAGTGGCCATCTCCAGGTCAGCAGCCACTGGGTCGATGGCTGCGCGCACCAGCAAGTTCTTCTCCAGCTCCAGCCGCGCGCCACGGGGGGCGACCAGGCTGCAGTAGATGTTCTGCCTTTCTGCAAGAGCCTCTCCCACCTCCTGCAGCACGCGCCGGGCTTTCCTCTGCCAGTCCTCCTCCTCCTCCAGGCGGCTCAGGTACGCGCTTCTCAGAGGCTGCACTTGGCTTCTTTCTTGCATGACCTGAGCCCGTTCCCGCTCCAGAACCTTCCTTTCTTCCACCAGCTTCCGCCCCTGAGAGATAAGGGCTTCTCGGTAACTAGTTGTCCTGTTTTGCTCCTTTTCAAGCTCCAGAGTCAGCTGAGCGAGAGCTCGCCGATTTTCTGAGATCACAGCGTGGTACTTGGCTTCGAGATCCCGCTGGAAGGCAACTGTTCTCTGACGATACGCTTCTCTCTCTTTTTCTATTTCTTTTTGGGACTCTCTGGACCAAATCCAACCTGACATGAACAAAGTGAAGGAAAAAAAGATACATGGTTGAGAGTCACAGTTGAGGTTTGATAAGGTCGATGAACGTTTACTCAAAGCAAACATAAGACATAAAGAGCACTTGACTAGAAGCCTCAGATCTACGACTACATAATAGGTAAAGCTCTCACCCCAAAATCAGACCAGAAGGCTGCACATGCACAATCCCTGCACCTAACTCCCATAACCAAGAAAATCTACCACTGCTTGTGTTGCCACTAACCCTACTCAGCGCCCCACAGACTGTCAGTAAGACTTAAATAGTTAACATGGGTAGACTTCAAGAATGACTGGAAGTGTGCTGGGTTCTGCCCAGGCATCACTGGCAAACAGTTTAAGGCCGAGGTGTTTGCTTATGTTCTATTAAACAGGGGGAGGAAGTCAACCTCGAGACACAGTCTGGTCTCTCTCCACACTGGAGTCACTGGATTCACAAACAGGGGCCTAAGAGAGTGGGGCAGCCAGGCTGCCCATGCTGCCTCAGATGGTGGAACAGCTGGCTTCCATCCTCTGCTGCAGGGAGAGGGCGGGCCCAGGGACTGGCGGCCACATCACCTGCTAGCGGGCAGGGGCCCCAGGTCTGGTGGAGTCCCCAGCTTGTTCCCCATCCCACTCACAGGAGGAGTTTGCCAGGTGGACAGTGAGGTGAGGCAGGGTGGTGGCACAGGATGCCCACCACCTCCCAAGCAAACACTGATGCTGACAGTTTCACAAATGCTGGGCAATGGGATGCCAATTCCCAGCTTTTCAAAACAATGTGTTCAGCCTGTACCTTCAGCATGGAGAAGTAGGACATGGTGGTCACACCTGTGATCCCAGCCACTGGGAGGCTGAGGCAGGATGATTCCAAGTTCAAGGCCATCCTCAGCAACATAGTAAGACCCTAAGCAATTTTGCAAGATCCTGCCTCAAGTGAAAAATAAAAAGGACCGGGATGTAGTTTGGTGGTAAGCACCCTTGGGTTCAATCCCCAGTACCAAAAAGAAAAATGTTTTAAAGAAAGAAAGAAAAGCTGGCATGGATCTGAGACTCTGGAAAACACAAGGAATGTCCCCAGTTGTCTGATCCCAGGATCCGAAGTCACCCAAAGCAGCAGTCTGGGCTCCCACCAGTTCTGCTCTCCCTCCAACACTGGGGTCTGACCAACTCTCCTGGTCTTTCCACTTTGGCAGCTACTCCCTCCAGCTGATATCCTTGCCACTCAGTTTTCGCTTCTTTTTTGGTACTGAAGGTTGAACCCAGGGATGCACTAGGTCTGATCCTCTGCACCACATAAAAATAAATAAAATAGAGGTATTATGTCCACCTACGACTAAAAAAATATTTTTTTTTAAAAAAAGCATTCTCCTCTGTTCCTGTTTTTCACAAATGGGTATTGGATTTTGTGACTTCCTTTATCAGTTGGTAGGGTTGGATCTCCCCGCTCTAGCCTGCTGATGTGTTGGATCACTGCTAGGACTTCTTCCTGTCGAACCAGACTTTCGTCTCTGGAGCAGAATGTTGGTGGCAGCTTTATTCATCATTGACCCAACCTAGAAACAATGCAGATGTCCTGTGGGTGGATGGCCAACTGAACTGCAGAGTACCCACACCAGGGACATTGCTCAGAAGTGAGAATGCTCCACTGGTTACATGTGGCCACAGCCTGCATGGTCTGAGGGACCACACTGGGAGAAAACACCAGTCAGAAAGGTTGCACACTGCATGGTGCCATCTGGACCAAGTGGTTACAGGGTTACAGGTGGTGTGGCTACCAAGGCTGACAAGAGGCTCTGTCTGCCTGTGAAATGCTGGACACTATCCCAGGGCAGCTACCCAGAGAAGACTGGACCAGGGACTGCTCTTCCAGGTGGACATAATTATATTAGTCTCTGTGCTGTGTTGAAAGTCACAACGGTGTAACCAGGCATGGTGGTGCACACCTATAATCCCAGCAACTCAGGAGGCTGAGGCAAGAGGACCCTAAGTTCAACACCAGCCTGGGCAACTTAGTGAGACTGTTTCAAAATAAAATAAAAAAGACTGGAGATGCAGCTCCGTGGTAAAGTGCCTCAGGGTTCAATTCCCAGCAATGCGCGTGCACGTACATGTGCGCGCGCGCGCGCACACACACACACACACACACACACACACAGTGGTAAAGCACCTGGGTTCTTTTGTTTTTCCTTTCTTTTTTTTCCCCCTTTTTTTTTTTTTTTTTTTTTTGTGGGGCTGGGGATTAGAACCCAGGGCCTTGTGGTTGCAAGGCAAACACTCTACCAACTGAGCTGTGTCCCCAGCCCAACACCCAGGTTCAATTCTCATTTTCAGCAGCGTGTGTACACACAGGTAATGAGGTTTAGACGATCAGGATAAAACGAGAATCCCATCAGTACATCAACAGTGTTGACCACATAACAGCATTCATCCATCTGCTTTTACTTTGAAACCACGCCAAGGGCCAGTTGACACTTGCAAGTTGCAACACAACTAGAATGCAAAGTTAAATATTACTCCTGAATACATTATCTAAACAAGGCAACCATGAGGAAAAAATAAAACATTCCTCAGTACAGAAAGCATCATTTCAAAGGTCCGAGAAGAGAAGGTAAGAATCTGAAAGTTAGTATGAGTGGCTATAAAAGTTACAGAGGAGTACAGAAAATGAAAGGCCCTCTCCCAGCCTCAAAGCCAAATGAAGATGACATCAGTAAGCAGCATCTGAAGACTCCCAGGCTACTCCGAGTGGAAGTCACCACCCAGCCACAGCAAGAGTAGCCTTTAGTGGTGTTGGCACTGCTCTGCAAGACCAAGGCAACATCCTTTAGACAGCATCCTCAGGGCTGGACATGGAGCAGCAGCATGTACCTCTCATATCCCCGAGTTGTGAATTCCACCTACACCTACCAGCCTTACCTCCTGCACCACACACCTATTGACCTGGGAAATTCAGGCACGAGAAAAGTCACTGTGTACAAAGGACTATACACACAGAGGGCGGCTTTTGTTTTTCTTCCATTCTTTTTAAAAAATTAATTAATTAATTTGGTACCCGGGATTTATCCCAGGTGCACTTAACCACTGAGCCACAACCCCAGTCCTTTTTTATACTTTTATGTAGAGACGGGGTCTTGCTAAGTTGCTGAAGCTGGCTTTGATCTCACGATCCCCCTGCCTCTGCCTCCCACGCTGCTGAGATCACAGGCATGCGCCACCACACCGCCTTTCTTCTTCCGTTCTTCATGAGTTTCTCACAGCTGAGGGTGAGTGTCCAATGGTGCCCAGGCAACTCAAACTATAGGACTTGGCCAGGCCGAGCAGAGCTTTCACAAGGCCATGTCTCCGGACATTCAGCTTGCTTTCTCCAGGCCTGTTTTTCCCTATCGGTCTTGCCTATGATACAAAAGCAAGGAAGTCGCTGCATGAAACCACAAACAGGAGCCCAGTCACTAAACCAGCCCTCAGGAAAAGCTTCTAAACACTCATCTTACTCACATCTCACATGTGAGCTGAATATGACTGCCACCTCCCAGGGACAGGTAAATTGAGGTTCAGAAAGTTAAATGATTTGCCCAGGAGTCACAGAATGGGAAGAAGCTGGGCTGCACCTATCAGGTCCCAAACAAGGCCTTAAGGCACCACTGCACACTTTCAGCCCAGAGAACACTAAAGTCAGGAAAACCACGACTTACGGAAAGCTGCTAATCCCAGCATTGGCACCAACAGGGCATAATTCCACCTGCTTCCACCACCCCCGTCAGCCCTGGAATCAGGCCGGATATTCCAATTTGGAGGATCATTTAAGTTATTCATGGAGATATACCTTGAAAGAAAAGGACAATCATTGTATGAAAGGAATAAAAATAAAGCACAAGTCATGATTATGTCATCTATGCAGACCACAGGAATCATGATTTTATTCGACAACCTTTTTTTCAGGTTGGGGTTGTGGCTCAGTTGTAGGGCGCTTGCCTGGCATGTGAGGCACTGGGTTTGGTTCTCAGCATAAATAAAATATATTGTGTCTATAACTAAAACAATATTTTAAAAAACACCTTTTTTCAGTGTACTGCACATTGAGCCCTATGGGATTTCAAGAAGGAAAAGGTGACTCCTAGTGGGGAAAGAGACATGTCTCGAATCAGTGAGGCACAGGCAGAATGTGCCGTTTTCTAAGGTATTTAAAGTGTGGCTGTCATGATGGTTAATGGCCCGTGTCACCTTGACTGAGCCATGGCACGCCCAGGTGCTTGGCTGTGTACCACTCTGGTGTCTCAGGGTGGTTTCTGGATGGATTAGCGGTGTCTTTACATCAAGTCCATATAATAAATTGAATGCATTTGTTGGTTCTCCATATATATACAGATACACACACACATACATATACACACAGTCATAAACCCCATAGCATTCTGTTCAATGATGAATGGCTTCATAAAATTCTATCGCATAGTAACATCATGGGCGGCTCAGCCTGTGTAAGGGCACTCCAGGTGTTACAGATTAAAATCCCCTATCAACACACTTCTCAGGACATTATCTCTATTATTATTCAATGCCTGGCTGCGTGTGTGTCTGTGTCTCTTATTGATTCTGTCTCTGCAGGACCTTAATATAGCTGTAAATTAAAGACATACGATCAACTCAATAAATGTGGGCTCACACTGGACATACTGCTCTGTGTGAGCCTGGTTTTGAAGAATGAGCAGTAGTCTAACAGAGATCAAACGAAAAAGGTCTCCCAGCAGCAAGAGTAACAAAGGCAGGAGACCTTGGCCAAGTGCTGGGCCTCGCGTGAGAGGAAGGTGGGGACAGGGGGGGCTTTCCATGTCTTCTCACATGGTGGTCACCAACATGACTACAGAGGTGCCTGCTTCAGGCGCAGGGTGTGCTCTCCCAACTAGGTTGAGGGCTCACACTAGTTGACTAGTTTCCTAAGTACATGCTAGATGGGCATTTTCACAAAGTAGAGTCATGGAGGCTTTCACCTGGTTTATATGTGCCCAACACAAACACCCTGATCACAGGACATTTCATCACACTGCATAAAAGAAACAAGGAATTCAACCCGATTTTCGAGAAATTTTAATAGGGTTTTAAATAAATACTTAACACCTAAAGATATAATTATCTTTAGGTGAAAAAGACATGCCCCAGGGGGCTGGGGCGATAGCTCAGTTGGTAGAATGCTTGCCTCCTAAGCACAAAGCCCTGGGTTCAATCCCCAGCACCGCAAAAAAAAAAAAAAAAAAAAAAAGATATGCCCCAAACACATGGCTCAGAACTTAATATTTGGGGGTTCATGGTAACAATAAAGTTTTCTAAAAAATTAGGTAGATATCTAATTTAGAAAATACTACAATGGCTTAACTTTCAAAAAGACATTTAGTAAGTATAATCATCCCTGGCAACCATGGGAGAGTAGTTCCAGGGCCCCCAGAGGACATCAAGTCACAGACGCTCAAGTCCCTTATATAAAACGGTGAAATACTTGCTTATAACGTGGGCTCATCCTCCTTTAAATCATTTCTAGATCACTAACGCGATGCAAATGCTACGTATTTGTTATGCTGTACTGCTAAGGCCATAATGTCAAGGAAAAGAGTCTGTACGTGCACACTGCAACACAATCTTTTCCCAAATATTTCTGATCTGCAGTTGACTGAATCCACTGATACAGGATCCACCCTTAAAGAGGGAACAATATATGATGTTTGGTCCCTGCACACCAATAAAGCATAATTCTGGGGCATATGTCCTGAGGAAGTAATCCTAAAGACAAAACTTTGAGTGCAAATATATTCTTTATGCCCTTATTATCAAAACTTGAAAACCTCAACATCAATAAAATGATTCCTTCTAAGTTTAATAATTCGAAATTATATTCATAAAGATTGTGTGCAAAAGGAAGATTTTAATACAACACAAACCGAAGAAACAGGAAACAAAATTACTTAGGATTACTGACTTGTCCAAGCAGAACCCGGCTCTTAGCAAATAAACTGGCTAGAGAACTACACACACCACGGGGACCAGAGGTAAACCAGAGCAAGCTCGCAACAGGCTCACGCGCCAGGATCCAGGCAGCTTTCAGGCGGAGGCTCGCCTCCCAGCAGCTGCAGCACAGGAAAGCCTCCCATCCCGTCTCCTGTCTCGGGTGCTCCGCTGCCCAGGCCCGGCGCTGGGGGCAGCCCCTCCCGGCCCGCAGGCGGAGATGTGGACGCCCCGGAGGCTGCCCCGGACTCCGGAGGCCCCGGCCGGCCGGGTCCCTAGACACCGGCTGTCAGGAGGCCGCGTCGCCGCCCCTCGGACCCCAGTCCCCAGAGTCGAGATCCTCAGACCCTCTCAGTCCTGGCATGCTCGGGAACCACACAGCGTACTTTTAAAAATATCGGTGTTCGACCCTCCTGAACAGGGCCCAGCCCGCGCGGCCACCGAGTGCCGTGGAGACCCACCGGAGCCGGACAGGCCGGGCCGCCGAGCACCCAGTGCCTGCGTCCGCGGGTCTGCTCTGCGCAGGCGCGGGACGCACCCCGGCCGCGCCTCTGGGCGCGGCGAAGTGCGCAGGCGCGAGATGTCCTACGCCGTTCTCCGGCACGGCGAGGTGCGCAGGCGCGGGATGTCCCACGCCGTACTGCGGTACGGCGAGGTGCGCAGGCGCGGGATCTTCTCCGCCAGACGCCGGGCGCTGCTGGGTGCGCAGGCGCGGTCTGGCGCGGGGACTGGTGGGACGGCGCGGACATGGCGGGGGTTGAGGCGGTGTCGCGTCTTCTCCGTGCTAGGCGCCTGGTGCTGACCCGGGCGGTGAGTCGGGGTCGCGGAGGGCGGGGACCTCCTGCAACGGGGGCCGGCCGCGTCCCGTGAAGGTCACGACCCCCGCTGCGGTGAGGCCCGGAGCCGCGTCCTCCAAGGTCACCTCCCCGCGCTGTGCGAGGTCGCCGTGGGGCCGGGCGGTCGCGGGAGCTGCGCTCGGTAGGCTCACGGGCCGCTGCTGCCTCTGCTGTGCGCGTCCTCGCCGCGACCTTGCGGGTTAGGATCCTCTGTCGTCGGTTTGGTGCGGTGGCCGCTGAGCACCAGTGGTGGCGTTTTCTAAGGTTTTGTACTTGTTCTCCTTAGGTGTGCGTGACAGTAGGACGTACTTCCACGTAGCATACGCGCATGGAGCGCGACGTCTCTTTCTTGCGCTTGTACGGGTGCAGAGTCTCAGTGGTGGAGTTTCCCCGCGTGACCGTGGGCAGTGGTGTCCGGTTCGGTCCGTAGGCCCTCCTGGTCCCTCTCCGCCGCGGTCTCCATTGTCTGAGGCCGTCTGCCCCCCGCCCTGCCCCTCCTGGCATTTGGCCTTTGTCTTTGGGGATTGACTTATTAATAGTCTCTAGTTCCACCCACTTACCGGCAGATTTCATTCTTCTTTATGGCTGAGTAACAGTCCATTGTTGAACACCGTTTTTTTAAAATCAGAGGAGATGATCACAGCGACCCGGAGGGGGCGTGGGACCCTTGTTTTTACCTGGAACCGGAGCAGGTATGCCCCTCGGTTGGGCTGGGGGATCACCCCCCGACCCTAGGGATTGTCCGAGTGTACTGTATGATGGCATATTCATCCTCAGCCTTCCAGGGCTTGCTTTAAGCAAACTAACTTTGGGTGATTTTATTGTTTGATTCTTTTAAATGAACCGACCCACCTAACTACTTAATAGTTTAATTACAAAGTAGAAGTCCCAATGGGAGTCAAGGTATTCGACAATATTGTCTTGCATTGTGCCTGTAATTATGACTGCAATTTTCTCCTTTTTGAAATAGAAATATTAAAGATTGTGTTCAATTAAATGTGAGTAGGATTAGTTGACAGCCACCCCTTTGAAAACCAGAAGGCATTATAAACACTTTAATAGGTGTTGTGGTTGGTACCTACTGAGCAGACCATCCCGTTCCCGTCTTGGGCCATAAGACACTTCAGGAAGTAGAGGCCTGGTCAGTGGGGCTTTTTCAGGAAATGACAGGGTGGTATCCTGTGATTGTAGCAGAGTGGTTTGCCCTTACCCAAGAAGATTCCTGGTGGTCCTTCTGCTGGTGAAGACCCCAGTTGTTGTTGTCTTTCATCCAGACTGAAGTAGAGGAATTCTAGCTCTGAACTTCTACCTGGAAATGGGGACAAGGTTTTGACCACTGAAAGAGGTGGAGTTCATAACCCCTTCCTAGTGGCTGATTGGAAGTGATCTTTCTAACATCAGTTGAATTGGCTGTTAGCTGCCAGCATTTTACCTGCACTATTATCTTGAATCTTCATTACTGTCCTGTGATTAGGTGGCAAAGTGTATAGCACAATTGAACAAGTGAAGTCTCCCAGAGTGTACTTTGGGTTTTTAAGAGGTCTTTATCCTTATGAGGATAGCTTTTCCTTCAGAAATTCTGCCCCACCCCCAGCAGTATATTTATTGGCATTTAAGATTAGTTCTTTTCCCTGGAGAATTGGAATTTACAAAGAAACAGTCAAGTTAGCAGGAAAAAAAATTATGATAGCCAACTGAGAAATGGCTTTGGAAAGTGGATGCTGAAGATATTTTAATAAAGTCCACAGAATTTTTCTTTATCTCCGTTTGGTTAATCCTGTAATATTTTCAGTTTACTCTATATGGAGAACTGCCTTTTGAGTTACCAGTTTGCCAAACTTAGCTCGCCTTTGATTTCTTTTCCTGGCCCCAGTGCACTGTCATGATTTGAAGCCGTTTAATCCAGAAGAAGAGTAAAACCAAAGACTTCACATAGTTGTTAACTACTCCCTTCAGGATGGATACACAAAATGTTGCTTTAGGATAAGTCAGATTCTTTTCTTAGATGGATTGTTCCAAATATGTTTTACTGATGTATCTGGAATTACATCAGTTATGCTGTTAACAGTAATAACATTTTGTTTTGCTTCTTGGGATCATCATAACAACAGTGGCATTTAGTTCTGCATTCTGCGTGATTTTTTTTTTTCTTAGTTCATTTGAAAACCTGTGACTTGAGTTTATACATAACCAAGATTTTAATCTTAGTTGAGAGTCAGAGATATTTCTCAAGCGTCTCCAGATAGTGGGGAAGTACAGAGTCTGTTGCTGGAGTCCCCCAACTTCCAGTTTCTCCCTGGGGCTAATGAGGGTTCTGTGAGGTAGCCTCTCAAACTAGCCAGGGCTACTACCTCACCACTCATGCTCTGTATCCATGTGAACTGTATTTTAAGCATCTCTATTTGAATAAGAAGTATTAAAATTTTTAATGAAAATAATTGCACATAGTTGTTAAAAAAAAAAAAAAATAGTACATACAGAGAGCCTGTCCCTGGAAAGGAATAATACATCGCTTCTTGCTAGCAGTGGGGATAATTCTGAGGTGTTTCATTACCCACTGCAAGTTTTCCATTGTGGACATTGGCTTTCTGCCCTGCAGAGATTCAGTTCACTAAACCACCCTACTTCCCCATTATCAACCATTCTAGGTCCTTATCGACTTTGTAGTTGCATAGATTGGTGATTTTGTGGGGTTTGCTTTATCAGGTGAGGACCCCCTTTACTTATTGAGGATAATGAACTCACGTTTTCCTCTTTTCTTTACCACCTGATTCACACATTTGAACTTTTGAGTTATTGAACAGAGTCTTAATGCCTTTCAGTTATACTGTAGGTAGATTTCCTCATTCCTTTTTATGTTTTCTGTTAGAAAATGTTCTCAAAATAATAAGACTTAACAAGTGTCACAAAATATTTGTGTTGTGTGTTTCTTTTCATTTTTACTTTTTGCCATACTAGGGTTTGAACTCAAGGCCTCATGAATATTAGGTAAGTGCTCTATCACTGAGCTAGGTCGTCCACCCTTTTAATTTTTATTTTGAGTCTCTCTGCCTTGCCCAGGCAGGCTTTGAACTTAAACCTCTTGCCTCAACCTCCTAAGTAACTGGGATTACTGGCATGCTCCCCCAGGCCCTGGGCAAAATAAGCTTTATCTAAAGACAGAAATTTGGTTAAATTGAATTGATCTTCCAGTTAAAAAACATGCCCCTCCACAACGAGTTGGGGCGATGGCTCAATGAAAGAGGAGCGCATACCTGAGTTTGACTCCAGCAGTTCAGAAAATAAAAATATCTCCCCCAGAGTCCCCACTTAAGAGCAAAGGTTAGTGTCATTTTTCACAGGGAGAGGGTGTGATAATTTGTCAGATTTTGTTACATACTGTAGTAACTGCCACTTTTTAAGCTAGCTGTGTGTTTAACATGAACATCTTAAGCAAATATGTAGTAACCTCACCATTTCCATTTTAATTTGGTATTACAAAATACTGCTATTACTATTACCATTACCTATGTTAATGTACTAAATAGAAAAATTATACTAAGGTGGAAGAATTTTGTTCTTAAGAAAAAAAGGTAAATCTAAATTGGATCGTCATTAAGTTTTCAAAATAGACTTATGATTGCAGAGTTAAATACGGTCACTTTATCCGTTAAAAATCCAAGAAATTACCTTGTAATTGGGACTGTTAAACAATCTAAGTGTTTGTGCCAACTGTCATTCACGCTGAGCATTAGAGGAACCTTGGCATAGGAGCCCAGCTCTGCCTTGACCGAGGCAGTCAGACCAGCCACCCTCCAGCCTTTGCCTTGCCAGTTCCCCTCCCTGTGACCCCCTTGTTTGTCTTACAGAATCCACCACTGCGCCCCAGAATGATGTCTCTTCCAAATGCAAGTTCTTGAGGACATCTCTCCTCCTCTGATTGCTGGGTGTACTTCCTAAAACTGTTCCTTAGGGTTTTCTGATTCTCTTATCTTGGTCTTCTAAAATATAACCTCAGAGTGGAAAACTTAGGTCCTAGTGACTGACCAGTCTTACCATTTGGAAAATGTTGCCTCTCTGACACTGGGCCACAGTTTCACTATACTGTTTTTTTTGTTGTTGTTTGTTTGTATGTTTGTTTTGAGTAAATGTGTATAGCATGGGACATTTAAACTGAGACAAGATAGTTGTGGAGGTTAACCAGTTAACTGCTGGGACAGCCCCACAGAGGGGCAACACCAGGGGCCTGCTGGAGGAGAGAGGGTATGGTTGAAGGCTAGTGGGGTGGAAGGATGATACACCACTCATTCCTCTGAGCCTAACAGCTTTTACCAAATGTTACAGAACAGCTTATTCCAGAATGTGAACCTCCCTGTACACTTTCCAGTGCCTTTTCCAATGACTGCCAGGTCTCAAGGGCTAAGATGGAGCAGTAAAAATGCTTCTTTACTTGCAAAACTACTGCATGCAGTGAGGCAGCATCCTTCCATTCTCCACCTAGGTAATGTCAGTTAGAACACTGCAGAGAAAATGAACCTTTCTTATTTGTTCCTGAGCCATGAGTTTCTTATTGGGAAGGAAAAAACCAACTTCATCCAGGTGGAAAGGAGGCCCTGGGGGGCCTGAGTCCTTACCCTTGGTCTATCGGCCCTTGGGAGTTGAGGGCCCCAGATGAACTTTCTAGAACAAGAACAAGGGTTGCATAGAAAAGTTGATGATTTAGAAGGAAGTTTTAATTTCAGTTCCCCTCAGCTTCTATGGTCCTTCAAGACACTGACACTCTCTACCTCCACAGTGGCCCCCAGCCCTCCCAGCATGGACCCGCGGTGTTCACTTCACTGTTGATGGAAGGAAGAGGGCATCTGCTAAAGTTTCAGATTCGGTAAGTGCGTGGCTTTCTGTTACATTAAACAACTTTGTTGGCTTACAGGGGTAATAGTCTATACCAGTTTGTTTTAATATATTCATGTATTGTACATATTCAAAGAAGAAATTCTCTTGGATATCTAGTCCATGCTCAAATTATTTTAGTGTAATAAAAATTGTACAAATATATACAGATATTAATAGTTTTGCTTGTAAAGCTCTTAATGTGTCTATAGACTAGATTTAAGTTTAAGTAAAACAACAAAATAATAATATACAAATGAACAGCCTTTGCTGTGGTGGAGGATGGATTCTCTACTTGCAGTAGGGTTGTATAGCCTGTTCTGCTCTCTCTTGAAAACACTGACATTTGCTTGCAGCGTCTTACCTCAAGCTTTTGGTGGTCCCTGCATATCCTTGGCACCTTCTCATAGGGGCCTGACTGGGTCCATGCCAGGTCAAGTGCAGTGTGAGTACCTGGGATAAAGCAGCACTGCAGTTTCTGGGGTGAAACCTGGAATAAAGCAGCACTGCAGGTTCCTGGGTGTGGGTGAGAATGACATTGGGAGAACGGCCATATCAGGGCTGGTACTGACCGTGGTGGCTTTCCTCTGCCTCTCTACTCCCCAGTTGACACATTAGGGTCTTGGTGGTTTTAAACCTCCTTGGAGATGGTTCTTTTGAAGGTGTATCTCTAAGTGTGTAACCTTTCAGCTAATGTCAGGCTTCCTGGCCTATGGGACAGACCCTCTGCTAATGTCGGGTTTCCGGGCGCGTGGGACAGACCCTCTGCTAATGTTGGGTTTCCTGGCACGTGGGACAGACCCTCTGCTAATGTCGAGTTTCCGGGCGTGTGGGACAGACCCTCTGCTAATGTCGGGTTTCCGGGCGTGTGGGACAGACCCTCTGCCACCTGTGAAAGGTGGTTGTTGCTCCCTGTTCCACAAGGCTGCCCCACTGGGCGTGTATGCTGGGCCCCAGCACAGGGTTGAGGCCCTCCGTGTGTCATTGCTCTTTCTCTTGGTTACTCTCCTCAATCTTCAGGCTAATTAATCTGCTGTAACTGATTTGACATATTTGACATAGCTGAATACATGATTGACAGCTGAATTTTCTTTCAGATTTCTACTCAATACCCAGTGGTGGATCATGAATTTGATGCAGTGGTGGTAGGTGCTGGAGGGGCAGGCTTGCGAGCTGCATTTGGCCTTTCTGAGGCAGGGTTTAATACCGCATGCCTCACGAAGCTCTTTCCTACCCGGTCACATACTGTTGCAGCACAGGTAAGAGAATATTCCTCTCTCGGGGCTCATGGTGCAACGGTGCAGCTCTCTCCACCTCAGCAGCCTCCTGCCTTCTCACTGAGCTCCTTTGTGTGTGCGAGTTCCCTCTGGCTCACTCTCACTCTGGGCCTCTTCCCTGAGACTTTGGCTTCCCACGTATGGGTCTTCTCTGACCAACCTGCCTAGTCCTGCTCTTGCCACTGTGGTTCAGTTTCCTTTGTGGCCCTCACCTGTTTGAAGTGTCTCAGTCAGCTTTTTGTTACTATAAAGAAGTACCTTAGGGAATCAGATTAAAAGGAAGAAAGGTTTATTTTGGTTCATGGTTTCACAGTCACTTGACCGCTTGCTCTGGGCCTGTGTTGGCACAGTGTCATGGCCAGAGTGTGTTGCAGGGCAGTGTGTCTCTAAGTTTAGGGTTCATTATGTGGCAGGAAGTGCTGCTTCTAGTCTTCAACACACAGCCACAGTGCCATTGGGAATGTTTGGTCATGAAATCACCTGATGGGTTTGCAGAGTACCGTGGGCGAGCCCGTGGGTAGGAGCTCATTAAGTGGCGGCCAAGTTTATGTGCATCCTCTCCCTCAGCCCTCCCAGCGGCCCTTGAAGGGGTGCTGCTTCTCCATTGCAGAGAGGGTCACGCTGCCTAGCTAGTCAGCCCACACTGTGGCTTGAGATGCCCCTGCCCCACTGCTCCTCACCTTGATGGACAGGTGCCCACAAGTAGCTAGCTTCTTGGACATAGGTCTCAAGGAGGACATAGGCCTGAAGATGCCCTCGGGGCTCACCCACAGTGTGTAAGGAGTGCACCTGTTCCAGGGGGGAATCAATGCTGCTCTGGGGAACATGGAGGAGGACAACTGGAGGTGGCATTTCTACGACACCGTGAAGGGCTCCGACTGGCTGGGGGACCAGGATGCCATCCATTACATGACGGAGCAGGCCCCTGCCTCCGTGGTCGAGGTAAGGTAGTGTGGTCAGCCAAAGGAAGGGTGAGGAGCCACACTGGCAGGGAGTCTTTGCTGCAGCCCTAGAGCTGAATCACCAGGGAAGATTCTGAAGCGTTGATGTTTTCACAGAGTACGTTTGCAGGACTGTGTTAAGGTTGTAGTCCAAAGTAACCTGAATAGTTCACTCCTTTAAGGTTCTTGTTTGTTTTTGGGTTTCATAGCTGGAAAATTATGGCATGCCATTTAGCAGAACAGAAGACGGGAGGATTTATCAGCGTGCATTTGGTGGACAGAGCCTCAAGTTTGGGAAAGGTGGGCAGGCCCATCGGTGCTGCTGCGTAGCTGATCGGACCGGCCACTCACTCCTGCACACCTTGTATGGAAGGGTGAGGCCACCTGGGTGCACAGGAGGTGGGATGTGGGAGAATGGGAATGGCTCAGAGGATGGTGGAGCCAGCCCATGTGTTAGGAGCAAGAGATAACTCTGTAAGATTTGTGCTGTGATTGTTAACCTAGAAGTACTGATAGCAAAAGCTTTCCTGAAGACAGTTTATCTCCTACATCTATTTTGGAAAGTTGAATGTCTACTTCAATTTTTTTTTTTCAGTGTTCTAATTATCCTTTTTTTTTTTTTTTTTTTTTTTTTTTTTTTTTTTTAAGTATAACTTTTTCCTTTCTCTGGTTGTACATGATGGAGAGTCACACCATTTGTATAATCATACATGTACATAGAGTAGTGATGTTGGTCTCATTCCACCATCTTTCCTTCCCCCACCCCTCCCCTCCTTTCATTTCCCTCTACACGATCCAACGTTCCTCCATTCTTCCTTTACCCCCTCCCACCTCCCCCAACCCCCAACCCCCATTATGTATCAGCATCCACTTATCAGAGAAAACATTCAGCCTTTGGTTTTTTGGAATCGGCTTATTTCACTCTAATTGAGTTTTAAAGGTTGAACTTGTGGCAATCACAATCCAGATATAAGAAAAGAAGTGTCATTTTAAGACTGTTTAACCACCCTCAAGTTCCATACAGTTTATTTTAATACTTAACTGTAAAACTGCTTGAAGATTTGAGGGACAGTAGTCAATGGATGGTCAGGGCCCACTGTGCACAGCTAAATAGTACTCAAAACTGTTTTCAGATGGATGGGGACAGGTGATGAATTTCCAAGTATTGGACACAGTGTCCTCCCTGTGGCAGACTTTTGACAAATGTGTGACAGGACCTGTCTGTCCTAGAGCCATCTCTTGGGAGCTGGCCCGAGCTCCTGAGAGCCTCTTGGATCTGCAGTGAGGACTGTCAGATCCAACCCATGCAGCGCTGCCCAGTGGGGGCCTCTCTGTGGGTGGAAGTGGGCATGCCTGCACTGTGCAACTGGGCTGTGCAGCTGGGCAACGCCAGCCCACACACCACTGCAGATGGAACTATGTGACCAGGGGCTCAATGTTTTGTTTTGATCAGGTGGGTATGTGGGTCTCACTGGCACCATGCGGCCTCCAGAGAGCCTAGCATGCCTCCTGGGGTCATGTAGAAAGAAGGCGTTACCAAAAAACAAGCATGCTCTCGGAGGCGTGTCCAGGGGTTTGCTTTCTCCTGTTAACATGTGGTGCTTCCTTGTGTGCTCAGACTAATAACAAGAGTTGCAGCCTGTGGTTTGTTTCTAACACAGTGTCATCTTAGAGTCACTGAGTCGTTAGCAGAGCTGGATCAAGTTCTCTAACCTTTTCACATCTCAACCACCTGCATTTTAAACATATCGGCTTAACACTTAACTTGAATGCAGTTTAAAATGTGGGGTCCTCTGTCCCGCAGTCTCTGCGATACGACACCAGCTACTTTGTGGAGTACTTTGCCCTGGACCTCCTGATGGAGAGCGGGGAGTGCCGCGGAGTCATCGCACTGTGCATAGAGGACGGGTCCATACACCGCATACGTGCCAAGAACACTGTCATTGCCACTGGGTAGGAACCTCATTTTTGTATTTGCATTTGTTTTCTTTAGAAAGGTTGAGTTTCCTAGTTTCTTTAATCAAATGTGGGCATTCTAGAGTAGTGCTTTGCGTGTGGGCTTTGGTGTACCCTTGTGTGGCAGTGGCCTTTCCCAGTCTTGGTCCTTGCCTGGTGGAGGTAGCAGGAGCTCTGTGCTACTCTTGTTCACAGTAGAGGCTGCCATCATGGTGCCCTAATGGTCACCGTTTGTCCCTCCTGCTCTTAAGTGAGGGAACTGAGGCCTCATGAGAGTCATATGATATTTTCTGGTGTAATCTGTCTGCTTTAATGGTGACTGTGTATACTGATTCCTAGAACAGAAAAGTGCTGTTTGTGCACATGGTGAAAATAATTAAATTTCACTTTCTGTATGGTCTTGTTTACCATTTTAAAAATTTAAGTTTTCCCCACAGCAGAGGTAACAATTAGCAAAATGAAAAAACGGTCTATAGATTAAGAGAGAATATTTGCAAACCATTTGTCTGATAAGGGGATGATATTCAAAGTGTCTAATGAACATAGCCACCAAAAAAACATCTAATAAACAATGGGCAGAGCCTGAACAGACATTTTCCAAAGAAGACACACCGACCAACAGGTTTATGAAAGGGCACTCAGCATCACTAGTCACCAGGGGCTCAAGTCAGAAGCACAAAGCAGCATTGGCTTGCACCTGCTAGAGTGGCTGACACTAGAAAGAAATGGGGTGACAAGTGCTGACAAGGATGTAGAGAAAAGGGAGCTTGGCAGACCTGCTGGCAGGAGTGGACATTGCTGCTGTGGAGTTCCTGAAAAAAACCAGGGCAGGCACCTGCTGCGTGAGCCAGCAGTCCACCGTGCTGAGGAAGGAGAGCCAGCACATGACCGAGATCCCTTCATGTGGTGTGGTTCCCATAGCCCAGGATGTCCCTTGTCCGGTAAAGGAAATGCCGTGTAAACAGGCAGTGGAGTATTATTCGGCCAAAAGAAAGAAGCAAATCCTGTCATTGGTGACCACGTGGGTGTACCTGGAGCGTGTTGTGTTAATTAAGAGAGCCCAGTGCATGATTCACTTACGCATGGAATTCAGAAAAGTCAGGCTTGGACAGTCGGTGGGGGTTGTAAGGGGATTGTGCTCTGAGACTAAGCACACAGCCTGTGGGCCTGAAGCTTGCCAGGAGGTTCCGTCTCCAGTGTCCTTGCACCTGAGAGGATCCTTAGGTGAGGCGATGCGTGTGTTGATCACGTCCATGGTGGCAATCCCTTCAGCGTGTGCACTTATCAGAACATCCCGTTGGACTTCCTAAATATATAGTTGTTATTCGCTAATCAGTCATATATCAATAAAGCCAGGGATCAAAAGAAACATCCATAAACATAACTTTTTTTTTTCCCCCATTAAAAATTACTTGTCTGTGCCATTGGAATTACTCAGGTAGCTCTGTATTAAAACACAAAAGAGTGCTTCTCTGTGCCCTGGTCCTGCAACCCGCGATGGCACCATCAGGGCCAGGCCGCCCCTCCGCGTGGTCGGTGCGCCTCTTGAAGGTGGTGCCTTAGGTGCTCTGTCTGTTGTGTGGTCCAGGGCACTGGAGAGCCTGCCTTGGTTGTGTGTACTCACCATGCTCTTGTTTCCAGAGGGTACGGGAGGACCTACTTCAGCTGCACCTCCGCACACACCAGCACTGGGGACGGCACAGCCATGATCACCAGGGCCGGCCTTCCCTGCCAGGACTTGGAGTTCGTGCAGTTCCACCCCACAGGTAGGATGGTGCCCAGCCAGGAATGGACTCCTGTCTTAAGCATGCGGTGCTCCTCGGTGCTCTCCGTGTTTCACTTACTGACACGCTGGATTGTGGCTCCTCCTGTCTCGGGTCCTCGGGACAATTCAGGTCTCCATTTCTGCGTTCCCAGTGGAGCCCCAGCCCTGTCTCGATGGTGCTTGCCTCAGTAGCAAATACGGATAGCTCAGTGTCCTCCCACCCAGGGGCAGGTATCTCATGTACTCCTTGTGTCCAGCACTCCAGTTGATATTTCGTGAGTGGATGTTTGAGAGCCAGGGAAATATGTGACCAGAGAAAGGCAGGGGCGGGTCGTGGGAAAACATGGGCCCCAGGGCAATATGGTGTGAAGTTAGGACTCAGCAGTGACAAATGGCACCTTGTCTAATGCTGGGGTTAGCGTGTGAACAGTAGGGAACTAGTTGGGGAGGGGAGCTTTTCCTGGGCCAGCAAATGGCTGGGGATGCAAACATGGGTCTGGGACAATCCAGTATGAGGCTGAGAGAGAGCCTCTTGCCAGAGGCGATGCACCCAGCACTCCTGGGCTGCTTCCCTGGCCTCTGCAGGGGTGAAGAGCCAGCACTTTTTTCCTTTCCTGTCAGTACATCCTTTCTGAAGTCTGGCAGGGATGAAAAATAAGGAATGTAGTTGTTGGCTTTTATTGCATTTGTTATCCAGTGAAAAGCCACCGAGCCTCAGGATTCCCAGTCATGTGCCCTGCCTGGAGCTCCATTTCTTATCCTTCACAACTCAGAAATAAACCACCCAAAATTACTACCAGGAAAAACAAAAGCAGATGAAATGCAAGAATTTGCACCCTTGTTTTTAAAGCATGTAGTCTTTTGGTGTACTAAACAAAAATTTAGTTTTCAGATCACATTTCTTTGTTTATTTGGTCTCTCCTGTTAAAATTCAAGGCTCAGCATGCCTCATTTTCATTGCACGCAGGGGCAGGGGCAGGGTTAGGAGCACAGGCTGCACCCCACTGCCCGGGTTTGGACGTGAGCTCTGCCCTTGCCAGCTGCGTGGCCTGGGCTTCCACTGGCTGTCTCTGAGGATGGGGTGAAGAAGTGAATGTGTGCACAACAGCTGGAACCAACCATGACCATGACAGTTACTGTCACTGTTGCCGTTTGAATTCTTTAGATAGGAATCCTCCACGTTGATTATTCTTGACACCACGTTGTCATGGTGTAAAAGTGTCTTCAAAAGTTGGAACGGGTCGAGACGTTGACTGGGCGAGAGTTTCAGTCCCTGGCAGCCCATCCTTCCTAGATTTGCCCTTCAGCTTTGTCATTGCTTCCTACTCCCCTTCGGCTTTTCCTCTTTTTCTGTTTGCACTTTTCTCTACCCACAGAAGTTTCTTGAAAAAATTGGCATTTGAAGCATGTGTTTGGTGATTGTCAGCTCACAGGTTAGTCTAAAGACTTGGGTTTTTGCAGGCATATATGGCGCTGGCTGTCTCATTACGGAAGGATGCCGGGGAGAAGGAGGCATCCTCATTAACAGTCAGGGCGAGAGGTTCATGGAGCGGTACGCCCCTGTCGCACGGGACCTGGCATCCAGGGATGTGGTGTCTCGGTCCATGACGCTGGAGATCCGTGAAGGAAGGTCTGTATGATTCGCCCGGGACAGTGATCCGTACAGGTGGGCACACACTCATGATCTTCCTCCTGTTTGGTGGCAGTTTTTCTCCTGGGCTGTGGTGCTGAGTTTCTGCACCCCTCACCTGCCCACAAGGATAAAGCTACCTGTTGTCCTTTGACTGTCCTCTGCCAGTTTGTGGTATTTCTTAAATACCTGCGTTTTGAGCGTTAGCCAGTTCATTGTTAAGCTTTCCCACCTTGGGGTCTGTGTAAGGATGAGTGTGTGACAGGCACTCTGTGGGGCGAGACACCTGCAGCCCGAGGTTGGCATAGGAAGCTGAGGTGCTATGTTGTGTTGCTCAGGCCCACCAGTGTTTCAGCAGCCTTCAGGGTGGGCGTTTACTTGTCCACCAGTGGAACAGCCCGAGGCTCCCCGTGCCTAGCCCTATACTGTGATGGCAGACACTTGTCCCGTGTCTGTTGGCATGGCCTGCGCAGGTTTTGCATGTCTGTATAAAACGGGTCAGCTGAGTTTCGCAGTGATGGGAACTAGGTGAGGACAGGGGTTTGCTCTGTCCTCAGCTGCATCCAAGTGCCAGAGTAGAACCTGGACACGGCTGATGCTCAGTAACGTTGGTGACCACAGGAGAGGGGAGGTGTTCTTCAGTATCGAAAACTGTTGAGCCAGCTTGATGGCTCAGACATGCAGTTCCAGTTGTGCAGGGGGCAGAGACAGGAGGACTGCAAGCACAAGGCCACGCATCAACTTAGCAAGGCTCTAAGAAACTTAGTAAGACCCTATCTCAAAAAGAAAAAGGACTGAGGATGTATGTAACTCAGTGGTAAAGCGTCCCTGGGTTCAACCCCCAGAACCAAAAGTGAGTGTTGTTCATTCCTCACGCTGAGGTGTTCTGTGTTGCAGAGGCTGTGGCCCCGAGAAGGACCACGTCTACCTTCAGTTGCACCACCTGCCCCCTGAGCAGCTGGCCACACGCTTGCCTGGCATTTCAGAGACAGCCATGATCTTCGCTGGTGTGGATGTCACCAAGGAGCCAATTCCTGTCCTCCCCACTGTGCATTACAACATGGGTGGGATTCCCACCAACTACAAGGGGCAGGTGACAACAGGGCCCTGCCATGTGGCTGTCTGCTTAGATCTTAGAGCAACAGGCCTGTTTTATTTTTGATGTATTATCTTGTTTAGCAGTTTGTACTTAGTGTCGCCTTTGCTGCAGGGCAGAGGAAGGCATGGCTCTGTTCCAGGGCTTGCATTCACTTGTAACCGCTCATTGCCAGTGGCACATTAATCCCAGTAGAGAGTGCCAGGTACAATTCCTCCATCTTGTGATTGCTTTCCTGTGCAATACCGTGTTTTTGCAATGACTTGAGTCAGTGATTTTCATGATGGCATTGGGGTGGCGTGCAGTGCACAGGAGTTCACCACTGTGCTTGGTCTCCTAGTTGGGGCAGGAGCAGAAAGTTCGGGTATGAAGGCTTCTCCTGCTGTTGGTTCTGCCCGCCAAGTATTGTAGTCTGAGCCCAGACCTCATGGTGGTTAGGTCAAGTGGGAAGCTGAGCTCAAGGATCAGCTCCTAGAAGGGAAGGCACAGGCACCACTGTATGATCCTTTGATCCCTATCACAGGGAGTATTTGGAAGCAAAGGGGATTTGGGATGCAGTCAGGATTCCCTAGGAGACAGACACTTTCTTTTCTTCCCTTCCTTGACCTCGAGCACAAACAGCTGCTCGGGAGGAGGGGGGACTTGGACACCTTGATGTCTCACCCAGAATCTTCCCTACAGGTGCTGAAGCATGTGAATGGCCAGGATCAGATTGTGCCCGGCCTGTATGCCTGTGGGGAGGCTGCCTGTGCCTCCGTGCACGGCGCCAACCGACTGGGGGCAAACTCCCTCTTGGACCTGGTGGTCTTCGGCCGGGCCTGTGCCCTGAGCATTGCACAGTCTTGCAGGCCTGGTATGTGTTCTCTTCAGCCAGGAGTCTTAATGTATTGCTGGAAATAAAATCTAGTTTTTCCCCTAGAAATGAGGAAGCAGAAGTCCAGAGAATGTGGTAGTGATGCTGAGGTGTCAAGACTTGGGTGGGTGGGTTGGGAAATCTTAGTAATTGAGTGTTCCTTGGTTACTTCTTTATTTTTTTGCAGTCATGTTCTGCTTAGAAAGGTCATTGTTAAGAAATTATTTCCTTGAGGAGAAGTTCATTGCATATTACCTGCGTGGTGTAAATTGCTTATTTGCAATGGAATTTTGAATAGTAGGTATCAATGAATGTATAACTTTTGAGTCCTTATAGAAAAATGGTCCCACTCTGAAAATTAAACATAACTGACCCCAACTAACAAAGGGACGCTGTGAGCAAGCCTGGGTGGTGGCCCCTCTCTTATGGGTTCTAGTTGACAGTTCTTAATGTGCTGGAGGGAAGAAGGTGCCACGTGCTGGGGTGCAAGTCTGTTCCAGGCACCAGGAGCAGGTCACCGTGCCTTGACCTTTTGGGTTTTCATGGTGGCTGTCTTGCCGCTTTTGCTCAGGACGTCCCATGGGGCCCTGGCCTGTTGCCCCATTACCCTGTTCTGATGCTGACTGTGGAGCATTAGTTCCAGAGCATTCTCTGGACTTCTGTGGTTCTTAGACAGCAGGGTTGAAACGACACCCTGCAAACCAGCTCAGTCTCCACTACTGATGAGACAGCTGGAGAGGGGCACCTGGCCAGAAGGCAGGCTGCCCCTTCGCACACTCCCTGAGTCGGGCACCTCATGTGGCTTCTCTGCCCTCAGGTGGAGCACCCTCACTGTGGCACTGCCCTTTGAGCAGAGAACCAGCACCAATCTCAGCAAGCAGAGAATGAGGTTCCCCTTCTTTGAAAAGAGAAGAAGTTTGAATATATTGTGCTTTTAGCCAGGTGCAGTGGCACACAGCTGTAATCCCAGTGAGTGGAGAGGCTGAGGCAGGAGGGTCACAAGTTTGAACTAGCCTCAGCAGCATAGTGAGACCCTAAGCAACTTAGCAAGACCCTGCCTCAAAATGAATAAAATATGGCTGAATGTAGCTGAGTGGTAAAGTGCCCTGGGTTCAGTCCGCAGTACCAAAAAATGAAATCCATAAATAAAATGGGCCCAAGGTCAATAGATGTTTCCTCAGGTCAGGGTGGGCCAGGATGGTTGGTTCAGGTACTGCCACAGTCCCCAGATTCTGAATGCCTTTGAGACACATTTGAGTGTCTTCAAATTTTATCTGGTTATTCTAAGTGGTTTTGGAGAATTAAATTCCAGTGTTTTGTTGTTCTTAGGAGATAAAATTCCTCCAATCAAACCAAATGCCGGGGAAGAGTCTGTCTCAAATCTCGACAGGCTACGATTTGCTGATGGGAGCATAAGAACCTCGGAGCTGCGCCTCAGCATGCAGAAGGTAGGACAGATCCCTGCCCCCGCACAGTACAGGGCCCACAGCAGGCCATAGCGCTTGCCGTCTCAGGTAAGTGTGCAGGTGGTCAGGAGCCTCGCTTAGACAGGAGTGCACTCTTTCACACCAAAGACCCTAAGTCGGCACGCCAGGGCAGACATACTGGTGCTGTGGACATGGCCTTCTCTGGTACTCGGCTTTAGCTGGCCTCCATCCTCAGAGCCCCCCCGCCCCCCCGCCTGTCAGGTGCGTCACAGCCAAAGGAGGGGGTGCAGCAGCAGGAAAAGTTCAGCCCTGCTGGAGGCCAACACGGCCCCAGTGCTTGTATCTCATTGCCCAGAAATTAGCCATGCTAGCCTGCCTAGCCTCCAACTGCTCTGGACATGTTGTCAGACTGAGCCTATTATCTCACCTAGCCAGAACCAGGAAGTGGGAGAAGGGCAGTGGGTGGAGGCTGACCTCTGCAGGTTCACCTTTGTGTATACTGTCCCTGAGTGGTGGGACAGGATGGTGGGTAGCACAGGCCACAGGGCCTAGAGAGTACACAGTGAAAGGTTCAGTCCGAGAACCTCAATTCCCATTTTATTTCAGTTTTAATATGAATGGCTCAATGTGGTTACAGGCTTAGATCCATAGAAATGCTCCCGGATGGTTAGGAAGCAAGTTCTCCTCGTACAGGGTTCTGCATGAGTGAGAGCTCTTTCTGTTTGGGATGACTGTAATAATTGCTGCATGCGAGTTTTTCTGAAAAGAGGCTCTTTCCTTAGTTCCTTTCTGAAAGGGGCCTAGTGACACACACACCCCACCACCAGAAGGTTACTTACTGTCCTTCTCAGGATGGTCTTAAGGAGAGACATCTCTGGGCTTCAGGCACAAGGTGGTGAGGGAAGGCAGGAGTAAGGCCAGGTGGCCAGGGAATGCCCTGCAGGGCCTGGCAGGTGCTGTGTGGGATGGAGGCCAGCTGCATCCTGCATCAGGTGTGGAAGCTGCATGCTTGTGAGGCGGGCTTGACATGGAGACCCTAGAGGCATCCCACCAGTGAGGCTCTGCCCAACTCCTGCTCCGTGCCAGGCATCGTCAGATGCCAGATTCGGCACTGAGCAGGCAGACAAGGGTAGAACACATTTCCACAGGGGAAGTAATTTTCTTACCAACTGAAGCTGACACAGTGAAAAAAATGAGGTATGTATTGGAAAGGAATCAACAAAATAATAATCATTTACAGTTAAGATTATCTAAAAATTGCAGGAGAAAAACTAATGAGAATGATATAAGAACATAGTAAGGTGTCTGGACAGTAGATACCCATGAAAACTTGGCACCTCTCCAGTGTTCAGATTCTAAGGTGCTTCTGTTGCTTTGCTTGGGTCTTCTGAGAAACCATTAAGAGATGGTGTGCATTACAGCTTCGTGATTAGGTCAGTCTAAAGAAAGTAGGTGACCCAGGCGCAGCGGCACCTGCTGCGAAAGGAGAGTGAGGCAGGAGGGCCGCAAGGCCAAGGCAGCCCAAGCAGCCATCGAGACCTTGTGTCAAATTGAAATACCGTGGAACCAGTGCAGCAGCACACACCAGTGATCCAAGGAGGAGGCTGAGGCAGGGGTCAAGTTGGACTCAGCCTGGGAAACTTAACCAGACCGTGTCTCATGACTCAGTGGCACAGCACCCCTGGGTTTACTCCCCAGTACCAAAAATAGTGATGATAAAGTAAAAAGCTCGGTGAAGGGGCAGTCATTCAGCATGTGCAAGGCCCTGGGGCCAGTCACTGTGAAGTGTCTCTAAATCAAAACTGTGTTAGTCTGATATTATTAGTGGAACAAAGTAGAGCTGAGAAGTAGGCTTGTGTCCCTGCCAGGATGCAGTGAGAAAAGAGGAAAGGTGGTCCAGAAGATGGACGGAAAGCCGGGGAGTCCTGTGCCTCTTAGTTCCAGAGGAACTTGGGTGTGCTTCACAGCACATTTCTTGAAGCGTGGTCAGTAAGCTATCAAGGCATAACCATGTGGGACGCTTCACAGAACAACCAAAGGACCTGTGTTCCCTTGATGGGGACGGGCTGGGCAGCAAGGATTTCCAGCTGTCTGCTGCTCCTCCATCTCGTGACCTCCCCCCTCCGTACCTACCACTGCCCACCACGTGTTCCCACCACTTCCCCCCAGATCCTCGTTTGCATCACCAAGGCGCTAAGGCTGGTATAATGGGGATCACAGACCACAAGTGCAGGGTGTTCCGTGGCCTGCTTGGGGCTGCTGTAAGGCAGGAGGATTGCAAGTTTGACACCATCCTGGGCAGTTTGTTGAGACCCTGTCTCAAAATAAAAAGGAACCAGGCACAGTTAGAGGCTTAGCAATGGCCTGGCTTTCTGTGGAAAGTACGAGTCTGAATTTCCTGGTTTTATGTGTTTAATTTACACAAATATTTTATATGAAATGAAAAGTAGGGAAAAAACTAGTCTAAAAATGTAACAGTTCATGTCTTGTCTTCAGTGTATTGAGAGTTGACAAACGGGCCAGGTGTGGTGGCACCATGCCTGTTATCCCAGCAGCTGTGGAGGCTGAGGCAGGAGGATGGCAAGTTCAAAGCCAACCTCAGCAATTTAGTGAGACCTGAGCAACTTATCAAGGCCCTGTCTCAAAATAAAAACAGAAAAGGGCTGGAGACATGGCTCAGTGATAGAGCACCCCTGGGTTCAGTCCTCAGTATCAAACCAAAAAGAGTTGGCAGGCGGGGATATAGCTCAGTGGTGGAGCGCTTTCCTAGTGTGCATGAGGCCCTGGGTTCCATCCCTAGTACACGGAACAAAAGTTTACAGCCAGCGCCACCACACCTGGCTTACAAGGGCTGCTTTGTTCCAGTCCATGCAGAGTCATGCTGCCGTGTTCCGTGTGGGGAGCGTGTTGCAGGAGGGCTGCGAGAAGATCAGTCGGCTTTATGGAGACCTGAAACACTTGAAGACGTTTGACAGGGGTGAGCCTCCTCCACACACAGCTAGGGTCCGGCCTTTCCTGTGGCTGTGGGTCAGACACGACTTTGCCATGAGCCCGCGGTGACAGCCCAGGGCATTGCGTGGCAGGGTCCTGTCTGCTTTTGATGGCTCCTTGCATGTCCCCAGGAGTGGTCTGGAACACGGATCTGGTGGAGACCCTGGAGCTGCAGAACCTGATGCTGTGCGCTCTGCAGACCATCTATGGAGCGGAGGCGAGGAAGGAGTCCCGTGGTGCTCACGCCAGGGAGGACTACAAGGTGCGATCTTAGAATGCGCTGTGGGTCTGGTGTCCTGCCTCCTGGTGTCACTCTGGCCCCCACCAGCCACACACCCCTTCCCTCTGCATTTCACTCCATTTTCCCAAAAGTAAACCTGGGGAGGTGACTTTTTCTCTGGTAACTGTCACCTTGGTTCTCACTGCCTTCAGAAACGCAGGACCTCTGGAGCAGAACGAGCCTGGTTCTTACTAGGGTGGAGGCTGTAGGGCAGCCAGGTCCATGGATGCAGACCTGGCCTGAGGCTTGGGAAGGGGTCATAGATCTGGTCCTGGCCACATGTTTTGACAGTGGCTTGACGTCAGTGCTGAGCCCACATGTTGGATGCTGTATGATGGCAGCATCAAGGGCTTAGTGCAGATGCAGGATGAAGACAGTAGCCCCAAGCTCCCACCAGTAAGACACAGGCACTGCGCACCGTTCAGGATAGTGCCGGTGATAAGGGTGAGTAGAAAAATTGACTGAGCAGAAGTTTCCGTGTGCTTTCCATGAAGTTTCACTGATTTATCCTTCCCAGTCAGGTGGATACAGGAAGAGTTGGGTCAGTATGTCCTCTGCGTACAGTGAGGGGCAGCAGCTTCTCCGGAGCATGGTTTAGGGCTGAGGCCAGCAAGTCTTCAAGTGCGAGGCAGAACCTGCCCCCAGGGACTGCTGCAGCCACTGGCCCAGGCTCCCTTTCTGCACCACATGCCCTCAGTAGCAACAGCCAAGTGTTTGTGTCTTACCCATTATAACACAAGGTTTTCCTCACGAGCATTCTGCTGCTCTTCGAAAGCTTTTGAGAATTTTAACAACCTTGTTAAAATATTTAAGTAAGAAAGATTGGAGCATGGAGCAAAAAGAGAAAGTATTTGATGAACTTTAGGGTGCATAAATGAGATTGAATTCCTAACGTTCACCTATGGAGTTGTTGAAGGTGTAGGAATGGGCACTGGACTCACGCTGACCCTTGGCAGGCCCTGATCTTGTCAGTGGTGTTCCCTCCTGACTGGCCTCATCACATCATTTTAATGTTCTCTGGGTTTCCTGACAGTGTTGTCCCATGAGTGGTGAGAGATGTATACTTCTGACCTCAGGTGCGGATTGATGAATATGATTACTCCAAGCCCATTGAGGGGCAGCAGAAGAAGCCATTTGGGGAGCATTGGAGGAAGCACACCCTTTCATATGTGGATGTCAAGACTGGAAAGGTATGTGGGTTTGCGTCTGCTCAGGGATGCCTTTGATGGTCTGCTGAGAGAGGCAGCTGAGACTTCAGAGAACTGCTGCCATGTCTGAGACACACTTAGAAGACACTGGGTCAGGCTTCTTGCTGGGAACAGGATCCAGAGCCTATGCTGGCTGGACTTAGGTGGGTCAGGGGAAGGGCCCTGGGCAGGGGCAGTGTCTGAGACCTAGGAGCCAGGGAGGAGATGGTGACTCTAGAGGGACAGGGTCATAGCCACTTCCAGAAAGTCCTCTGGAGCCCAGGGAGCCAGGAGAGACTGCTCCCCTTCTGTTCCCAGGGCTGCAGCTACCTGCAGGCCTTTGCAGAGGAGCCTGGGAGCCGAGGTGGGGCACATTGCAACCCCCATGCCCCCGTAGCACGCAGAGAGGCAGCAGGTCTGCAGCCGCTGGCTGAGGCTGCACCAGCCTGTGTTCTGTTCCACTGGTGCATACTTGCCCGTCTGGCATTTCCCTGGGTGTTAGGGTTCAGAAATAGGCCAGTGCATTGGCATACTCCTGCAGGCCCAGCCACTCAGGAGGGTGAGGCAGCGGGATGTTAAGTTCCGGACCAGCAACTTAGCGAGGCCCTGTTTTAAAATAAAAAATAAAACTGGGGATGTGGCTCCATGGTAAACACCCCTGGGTTCAATCCATAGTATCAAAAAAATAATAACGATTTAGAAATAATTTTTACCCTTAAGTTTTTCATAGCTCCTAAGGTTTTATGATCCTATGCCTCCAGAAATCAAGGTGAACTCTGTTGTTACTTACGTAGAAGCCTGATGTGTCTTTAATTCAGGACTTGGCCATCTCTCAGTACAAGCCTATTTTTAATAATGTGGGCTTTTTTTTTTTTAATTATAAAAGAAATACTCATTTTAGAAAGTACAGAAATTGTAAAAAGAACAAGACATTTACATCCATCAGAGATACCCACTGTTTTGAAATACTCTTTCCACGTGTCGTGTGACTGTGTAGACACTTCTTGGGGGCATACTGAGGTACGTAAAGGCTCGCTTTCAGGGTGCGGCTGTCTGTGGGATTGTGTGCACTAGCTGCCCACCTTCTCTCCCAGGTCACTCTGGACTACAGACCGGTCATCGACAAGACCTTAAACGAGGCTGACTGCGCCACCGTGCCCCCTGCCATTCGCTCCTACTGACAGAACCCAGTGTCGTGCAAGTGGCTTCTGTGGCCATCGTCACAGTTTGTGCGGCTGCTCCTGTCGCATCTGTCTCAGCAGATTCCGTGCTCGTGAACAAGCAGTGTGCTTCACAGACGTCAGGCCCGTGCCAGCAGCATGCCAGGACTCAGCGTGGGGGACAGCTCTACCTGCCTTTGTCCCTTGCTTTGTCATCCTTGGGAAGAGATGAAACTGGGCACAGTCACAACACAAATGAGCAACCCTTCTTATTTCCAAATCCACTTAAAACCTGTACTGTTTGGCTTTAGGCATATCTGTTGACCTGAAATATCAAATGTAATTATCTTAGTATTCTATCACATCAAGATCCAGGAATTCTGTTGTGTATTTTTAAGAATAATTTTCATTCCTGACAGCAAAGGAAGAAAACCAACCTTTCCTCCTTGATCTTGGCCAGTGGTTCAGTAGGTGAACTGCTTCCTGAAGAGCTGAAACATCTAAACCCTGAATGAACCTAACGGAGTAAATGTATTTCCTTTTTAGTCTGTTGTTTTCAAAGGTCCAACTCATTTTAAATAACGAATCCATTCTTCATGAAATTCTTTACTAAAAAGTAATTTGAATCTGTTTCTCAAGTGTCTTTTTGGTAAGAAACATTTCATAAGGCAAGCAAGGCAGCACTGGGCTCAGCTTGGCTGTGAAGTCATGGTATACACGTAGGGCAGTGGATGTGGGGACACGGGTCACGTTACACATGCAGTGTGTCTTCTTCCCAGGTCTGGTGCCCGTCAGCCATGTGTTGTGCTCCTTATTTATTCTTTGTGCCAGGCACTAGGCTAGGCTTTGGAGAATGTTAGGGTGTAATAGAAAATAAAAATCGAGTAATAGGGTGGGTAGTTCAGTAGAAGAGTGTGGATTTGGTGTGAAGTCATTGTTTAGGTTCTTGACCAGAAAACATGAAAGCAGAAAGTTAGTGGAAATCTAGTCACTAAAATGCCCTAGGAATTTTGAGTTGGTTACGTAATGCAGCTGGAGGAAAACAACAACTCACCTCCTACAGGGGGCCATTGTGTTGTGCCCTGTCCGGCTCCAGGTTAAGCAGTGAGCTGTTGGTTCCTGCAGCAGTGTGGATAAGCCTGTCATCGTCCTGGGACCAGCAGCCCGGGGAGTGCACACTGCTTCCACGAGCAGAAGTCTAGTGGATACAAATTAGGGTCATGGTGGAAACAGACCAATGGTTCCCTGAAGATGGTGGCAGGGAGAGGAAACTTCTGGGGGGTGAATATGTTCATTATTTCTTGCTAGTAATACTTCAATAAAGCTCATAAAAATACTCACCGATATATAAAAAGGCTATACAGAGACAAAATTTCTCACCTATGTGATTGGTAAAAAACCAGAAGTTTGATGCCCTAACATTTCCTGTGAAGCTCTGGGATGTAATGATCCATACATTGCTGGTTGGAACACAAAACTTATGAACGTAGAAAAGAATAAAACTACATGTGAGTTTACTGGGTCAGTGACACAGCTGTTCTATTTAAAGGAGATATAAAAAGACAGACATTCAGGTGACATTACACTAGCAATATGACCATTGCTCTTGGTAAGGTACATTTATCCACGAGTACAGCAGCAGTCACACATGTGAGAAGGAAGGAGCCCGAGACATGCACAGCAGTATGTTCATAGTGTACAGCAGGTGTCAACTGTGAGAAGGAAGGAGCACTTGAAGTGTATAGCAGTGTGTTCATAGTGTGCAGCAGGTGTCAGATGTGAGAAGGAAGGAGCCCTTGACGTAGTGCACCGTAGTATGTTCATAGGGTACACAGCTGTCAACTGTGAGAAGGAAGAAGCCATTCACGTGGTGCGCAGCAGTGTGTTCATAATATTCAGCAGGTGTCAACTCTGAGAAGGAAGGGAACACTTGAGGTGGTGCACAGCAGGGTTTGCATAGTGAACAGTGGTGTCAACTCTGAGAATGAAGGAGCATTGGCTGTCGTGCACAGCAGTGTATTCACAGTGTGCAACAGGCAACAGTGAGAAGGAAGGAGCCCTTGACGTGGTGCACAGCACTGTGCTCATAGTGCACATAGCTGTCAACTGTGAGAAGGAAGGAGCCCTTGACGTTGTGCACAGAAGTATGTTCATAGTGTGCAGCAGGCGTGAACTGTGAGAAGGAAAGACGCCTTGTCATGGTGCATAGCACTGTGCTCATAGTGTGCAGCAGGAGTGAACTGTGAGAAGGAAGGAGCCCTTGACGTGGTGTACAGCAGTGTGTTCATAGGTGCAGCAGGTGTCCACTGTGAGATGGAAGGATCCATTGACATGGTGCACCTCCGAGTGTTCATAGTGTACACTGCTGTCAACTGTGAGAATGAAGGAGCTCTTGATGTAGTGCACAGCAGTGTGCACATAGTGTGCAGCAGGTGTCAACTTTGAAAAGGAAGAGGCTCATGACGTGGTTCACAGAAGTGTGTTCATCGTGTGCTGCAGGCGTCAACTCTGAGAAGGAAGGGAGCCCTTGACATGCTGCACGGCAGTGTGTTCATAGTTTACACTGATGTCAACTGTGAGAAGGAAGGAGTCCTTAAAGCGGTGCAGAGCAGTATGTTCATAGTGTGCAACAGTTGTCAACTGTGAGAAGGAAGGACCCCTTGGCATGGTGTACAGCAGTGTGTTCATAGTGTATACAGCTGTCAACTGTGAGAACGAAGGAGCCCGTGATGTGGTGCACAGCAGTGTGTTCATAGTGTGCAGCAGGTGTCAACTGTGAGAAGGAACGACCACTTGACATGGTGACAGCAGTGTGTTCATAACATACAATGGTGTCAACTGTGAGAAGGAAGGAACACTTGACATGGTGCACAGCAGTGTATTCGTAGCGTACAATGGTGTCAAGTGTGAGAAGAAAAGAGCCCTTGATGTGGTGCACAGCAGTGTGTTCATAGTGTGCAGCAGGCATCAACTGTGAGAAGAAAAGAGCCCTTGACGTGGTGCACAGCAGTGTGCTCATAGCGTGCAACAGGCGTCAACTGTGAGAAGGAAGGAGCCCTTGATGTAGTGCACAGCAGTATGTTCATAGTGTACACAGGTGTGAACTGTGAGAAGGATGGAAAACTTGACGTGGTGCACAACAGTGAGTACATAGTGTACACTGGTGTCAAATATGAGAAGGAGTCCATGACGTAATTCACAGAAGTGTGTTCATACTGTGCTGCAGGCGTCAACTGTGAGAAGGAAGGAGCCCTTGACATGGCGCACAGGCAGGTGTTCATAGTTTACACTGGTGTCAAGTGTAAGAACGAAGAAGCCCTTGACGTGGTGCACACAGCGTGTTCATAGTGTGCACCAGGTGTCAACTGTGAGAAGGAAGGAGCCATTGACGTAGTGCACAGCAGTGTGTTCATAATATTCAGCAGGTGTCAACTGTGAGAAGGAAGGAGCCCTTGACGTGTTGCACAACAGTGTGCTCATAGTGTGCAGCAGACGTCAACTGTGAGAAGAAAGGAGCCCTTGACGTAGTGCACAGCAGTGAGTTCATAGTGTCAGCAGGCGTCAACTGTGAGACGGAAGGAGCCCTTGACATGGTGCACAGCAGTGTGTTCATAGTGTACACAGGTGTGAAGTGTGAGAAGGAAGGAGCACTTGGTGGTGCTTAGCAGAGTGTACGTAGTATACACCAGGTGTAACTGTGAGAAGGAAGGAGCCCATGACGTGGTTCACAGAAATGTATTCATCGTGTGCTGCAGGCGTTAACTCTGAGAAGGAATGGAGTTCTTGACATGGTGCACAGCAGTGTGTTCATAGTGAACAGCAGGTGCCAACTGAGAGAAGGAAGGAGCCCTTGACGTTGTGTACAGCACTGTGTTCATTGTGTGCAGCAGTGGTCAAATCTGAGAAGGAAGGAGCCCTTGACATGGTGCAGAGCAGTGTATTCATACTGTACACAGGGGTCAACTGTGAGAAGGAAGGTGCCCATGACGGGGTGCACAGCAGTGTGTCCATAGTGTGCAGCAGGTGTCAACTGGGAGAAGTAGGAGCCCATGACATGATGCACAGCAGTGTGCTCATAGTGTACACAGGTGTCAACTGTGAGAAGGAAGGAACCATTGACGTGGTGCACAGAAGTTTGTTCAGAGTGTGCACCAGGTATCACTGTGAGTAGGAAGGAGCCCTTGACATGGTGCACAGCAGTGTTTTCATAGTGTGCAGCAGGTGTCAACTGTGAGAAAAAAGGAGCTCTTGACGTGGTGCACAGCGGAGTGTTCATATGTGCAGCACTTGTCAACTGTAAGACGGAAGGGGCCTTTGATGTGGTGCACAGCAGTGGGTTCATAGTGTGCAGCACGAGTCAACTGTGAGAAGGAAGGAGCCCTTGACGTGGTACACAGCAGTGTGTTCATAGTGTGCAGCAGGCATCAACTGTGAGAAGGAAGGAGCCTTGACATGGTGCACAGCAGTGTGTTCATAGTGTGGAGTAGTTGTCAACAGTGAGAAGGAAGGAGCCCTTGACGTGCTGCACAGCAGGGTTTTCATACTGTGCAGCATGTGCCAACCATGAGAAGGAAGGAGCCCTTGATGTGGTGCACAGCAGTATGTCATAGTGTGCAGCAGGTGTCAACTGTGAGAAGGAAGGAGCCCTTGACATGGTGCACAGCAGTGTGTTCAAAGTATACACTGGTGTCAACTGTGAGTTGGAAGGAGCCCTTGACATGTTGCACAGCAGAGTGTTTGTAGTGTACACAGCTGTCAACTGTGAGAAAGAAGGAGCCCATGATGTGCTGCACAGCGGTGTGTTCATAGTGTGCAGAAGGCACCAATTGTGAGAAAGGAGTGAGCCCATGACGTTGTGCAGATCAGTGTGTTCATAGCGTGAAGGAGGCATCAACTGTGAGAATGATGGAGCCCTTGACGTGGTGCACAGCAGGGTGTTCTTAGTGTATAGAGCTGTCAACTGTGAGAATGAAGGAGGCCGTGATGTGGTGCACAGCAGTGTGTTCATAGTGTGCAGAAGGCACCAATTGTGAGAAAGGAGTGAGCCCATGACGTTGTGCAGATCAGTGTGTTCATAGCATGAAGGAGGCATCAACTGTGAGAATGATGGAGCCCTTGACGTGGTGCACAGCAGTGCGTTCATAGTGTGCAGCAGGTGTCAACTGTGAGAAGGAAGGAGCCCATGATATGGTGCACACTAGTGTGTTCAAAGTGAATAGCAGGTTTCAACTGTGAGAACAAGGAGCCCTTGACATGGTGCACAGCAGTTTGTCCATAGTGTGCACCAGGTGTACACTGTGAAAAGGAAGGAGCCCTTGACGTGGTGCACAGCAGTGTGTTCATAGTGTACACAGGTGTCCACTGTGAGAAGGAAGGAGCCCTTGACGTGGTACACAGCAGTATGTTCATCGTATGCAGCAGGCGTCAACTGTGAGAAGGAAAGACCTCTTGTCATGGTGCACAGCAGTATGTTCATAGTGTGCAGCAGGCGTCAACTGTGAGAAGGAAAGGCCGCTTGACTTGGTGCACAGCAGGGTGTTCATAGTGTGCAGCAGGTGTCAACTGTGAGAAGGAAGGAGCCCTTGATGTGGTGCACAGCAGTGTGTTCATAGTGTGCAGCAGGTGTCAACTGTGAGAAGGAAGGAGCCCTTGACGTGGTGCAGAGCAATGTGTTCTTAGTGTTCACAGGTTTCAACTGTGAGAATGAAGGAGCTCTTGACATGGTGCACAGCAGTCTGTTCATAGTGTGCACCAAGTGTCAACTGTGAGAAGGCAGGAGCCCTTGACATGGTGCACAGCAGTGTGTTCGTAGTGTATACAGCTGTCAACTGTCAGAAGGAAGGAGACAATGACGTGGTGCACAGCAGTGTGTTCATAGTGTGCCCCATGTGTCACCTGGGAGAATGAAGGAGCCCTTGATGTGGTGCACAGGAGTGTGTTCACAGTGTGCAGCAGGCGTCAACTGTGAGAAGGAAGGATCCATTGATGTGGTGCGCACTGTGTGTTCATAGTGTGCAGCAGGTGTCAACTGTGAGAACGAAGGGAGCACTTGACATGGTGCACAGTAGCGTGTTCATATTCATCAGCTGGTGTAAACTGTGTGAAGGAAGGAGCCCTTCATATGGTGGACAGCAGTGTATTCATAGTGTGCAACAGGTGTCAACTGTGAGAAGGAAGGAGCCCATAACATGGTGGAGAGCAATGTGTTCTTAGTGTTCACAGGTCTCAACTGTGAGAAGGAAGGAGCCCATGATGTGGTGCACAGCAGTGTGTTCATAGTGTGCAGCAGGTGTCAACTGTGAAATGGAAGGACCCATTGACATGGTGCACATCCGAGTGTTCATAGTGTACACTGGTTTCAACTGTGAGAAAGAAGGAGCCCTTGATGTGGTGCACAGCAGTGTGTTCATAGTGTGCAGCAAGTGTCAACTGTGAGAAGGAAGGAGCCCTTGACATGGTGCACAGCAGTGTGTTCATAGTGTGCAGCAGGTGTCATCTGTGAGAAGGAAGGACCCCTTCACATGGTGCACAGCAGTGTGTTCATAGTGTACACTGGTGTCAACTGTGAGAAGGCAGGAGCCCTTGACATGGTGCACAGCAGTGTGTTTGTAGTGTATACAGCTGTCAACTGTCAGAAGGAAGGAGACAATGACGTGGTGCATGCAGTGTGTTCGTAGTGTGCCCCATGTGTCACCTGGGAGAAGGAAGGAGCCCTTGACGTGGTGCACAGGAGTGTGTTCACAGTGTGCAGCAGGCGTCAACTGTGAGAAGGAAGGATCCATTGATGTGGTGCACACTGTGTGTTCATAGTGTGCAGCAGGCGTCAACTGTGAGAACGAAGGGAGCACTTGACGTGGTGCACAGTAGTGTGTTCATATTCATCAGCTGGTGTAAACTGTGTGAAGGAAGGAGCCCTTCATATGGTGCACAGCAGTGTATTCATAGTGTGCAGCAGGTGTCAACTGTGAGAGTGAAGGAAGCACTTGACAGGGTGCACAGCAGCGTGTTCATGGTGTGCAGTAGGTGTCAACTGTGAGAAGGAAGCAGCCTTTGGCATGGTGCACAGCAATGTGTTCATAGTGTGCAGAGGGGTCAACTGTGAGAACGAAGGAGCCCTTGACATAGTGCACAGCAGTGTGTTCATAGTGTTCACTGGTGTCAATGTGATAAGGACGGGGCCTTTGACATGGCGCACAGCAGTGTCTTCATAGTGTTCAGTAGGTGTCAACTGTGAGAAGGAAGGACCCCTTGATGAGGTGAACAAGAGTTTGTTCATAGTGTACAGCAGGTGTCAACTGTGAGAAGGTAGGAGGCATTGACGTGGTGCACATCAGTGTGTTCATAGTGTACAACATGTGTGAACTGTGAGAAGGAAGGAGCCCTTGTCATGGTGCACAGCAGTATGTACATAGTGTGTAGCAGGTATCAACTGTGAGAAGGAAGGAACCCTTGACATGGTGCACAGCAGAGTGTTCATAGTGTACAGCAGGTGTCAACTGTGAGAAGGAAGGAACCCTTGACGTGGTGCACAGCAGAGTGTTCATAGTGTATACTGGTGTCAATGGTGAGAAGGAAGGAGCCCTTGATGTTGTGCAGAGCAGTGTGTTCATAGTGTGCAGCAGGTGTCAACTGTGAGAAGGAAAGACCCGTTGTCATGGTTAACAGCGGTGTGTTCATAGTGAGCATCAGGAGACAACTGTGAAAAGGATAGACTGCTTGACATGGTGCACAGCAGTGTGTTCATAGTGTACCAATGTCTCTACTGTGAGAATGAAGGAACCCTTCACGTGGTGCACAGCAGTGTTTTCATAGTGTGCAGCAGGCGACAACTGTGAGAGGGAAGGAACTCTTGACGTGGTAATAGCAATGTGTTCATAGAGTGTGGCAGGCATCAACTGGAAAAGGAAGGGCCTTTGACGTGGCGCACAGCAGTGTCTTCATAGTGTTCAGTAAGTCAACTGTGAGAATGAAGGAGCCCTTGACGTGGTGCACAGCAGTGTGTTCACAGTGTGCAGCAGGCGTCCACTGTGAGAAGGAAGGGAGCCCTTGACATGGTGCACAGCAGTTTCTTCATAGTGTACAGCAGGCATCAACTGTCAGAAGGAAGGAGCCCTTGACGTGGTGCACAGCAGTGTGTTTATAGTGTGCAGCAAGTGTCACCTTGAGAAGGAAGGAGACAATGACGTGGTATACTGCAGTGTGTTCATAGTGTGCCCGATGTGTCACCTGTGCGAAGGAAGGGCCCTTGACGTGGTGTACAGCAGTGTGTTCACAGTGTGCAGCAAGTATCACATTTGTGAAAGAAGGAACCCGTGATGTGGTGCCTGGCACAGTGTTCATAGTGTGAAGCAGGCGTCAACCATGAGAATGATGGAGCCCTTTACGTGGTGCACAGCAGTGCATTCATATTGTGCAGCAGGCGTCCACTGTGAGAAGGAAGGGAGCCCTTGACTTGGTGCACAGCAGTTTCTTCATAGTGTACAGCAGGCGTCAACTGTGAGAAGGAAGGAGCCCTTGACATGGTGCACAGCATTGTGTTCATAGTGAATAGCAGGTGTCAACAGTGAGAACAAGGAGCCCTTGACGTGGTTCACAGCAGTGTGTTCATAGTGTGCAGCCAGTGTCACCTTGAGAAGGAAGGAGCCCTTGACGTGGTGCACAGCAGTGTATTCATAGTGTGCAGCAGGTGACAACTGTGAGAAGGAAATACCGCTTGACATGGTTTACAGCAGTGTGTTCATAGTGGGCAGCAGGTGTCAAATGAGAGAAGGAAGGAGCCCTTGATGTGGAGCACAGCAGAGTTTTCATACTGTACAGCATGTGCCAACCATCAGAAGGAAGGAGCCCTTGACGTGGTGCACAGCAGTATGTTCACACTGTACACAGGGTTCAACTGTGAGAAGGAAGGTGCTCTTGATGTGGTGCACAGTAGTGTGTCCATAGTGTGCAGCAGGTGTCTACTGTGAAAAGGAAGGAGCCCTTTTCCTGGTGTAGAGCAGTGTGTCCATAGTGTGTAGTAGGTATCAATTGTGAGAAGGAAGGATCCCTAGACGTAGTGCCCAGAAGTGTGTTCAGAGTGTGCAGCAGGTGTCAACTATGAAAAGGAAGGAGCCCTTGACCTGGTGCACAGCAGTGTGTTTATAGTGTGTAGCAGGTATCAACTGCGAGAAGGATGGAGCCCTTGACGTGATGCACAGTAGTTTCTTCATATTGTACAGCAGGTGTCAACTGTGAAAAGGAAGGAGCCCTTGACGTGGTGCAAAGCAGTGTGTTCATAGTGTGCAGCAGGTGTCAATTGTGAGAAGGAAGGACCACTTGACATGGGGCACAGCAGCGTGTTCATAGTGTACACTGGTGTCAACTGTGAGAAGGTAGGAGCCCTTTACGGGGTACAAAGCAGTGTGTTCATAGTGTGCAGCAGGTGTCAACTGTGAGAAGGAAGGAGCCCCTGACATGATGCACATCAGTGTGCTCATAGTGTACACAGGTTTCCACTGTGAGAAGGAAGGAGCACTTGACGTCATGCACAGGAGTATGTTCATAGTGTGCAGTAGGTGTCAACTGTGAGAAGGAAAGACCCCTTGTCATGATGCACAGCATTGTGTTCATAGTGTGCAGCAGGTGACAACTGTGAGAAGGAAAGGCCACTTGACGTGGTGCACAGCAGTGTGTTCATCCTGTGCAGCAGGTGTCAACTGTGGGAATAAAGGGGCCCTTGACATGGTGCAGAGCAGTGGATTCATAGTGTACACACGTCTCAAATGTGAGAAGGAAGGAGCCCTTGACGTTGTGCACAGCAGTGTGCTCATAGTGTGCAGCAGGCGTCAACTGTGAGAAAGAAGGAGTCCATGACATGGTGCACAGCAGTGTGTTCATAGTGTACACTGCTGTCAACTGGGAGAAGGAAGGAGCCCATGACATGGTTCACAGAAGTGTGTTCATAGGGTGCTGCAGGCGTCAACTGTGAGAAGGAAGCAGCCCTTGACGGGGTGCAGAGCAGTGTGTTCATAGTGTGCAACAGGTGACAACTGTGAGAAAGAAGGAGCCCATGACGTGGTGCACAGCAGTGTGTTCATAGTGTGCAGCAGGTTTCAACTGTGAGAAGGAAGGAGCCCTTGACGTGGTGCACAGCAGTGTGATCATAGTTTGCAGCAGATGTCAACTCTGAGAAGGAAGGAGCCCTTGACATGGTGCATAGCAGTGATAGCAGTGTGTTCATAGAGTGCGGCAGGCGTCAACCGTGAGAAAGGAGCCATTGACATGGAGCTTAGCAGTGTGTTCATTGTGTGTAGCAGGCGTCAACTGTGAGAAGCAAGGAGCCCTTGACGTGGTGCACAGCAGTGTGATCATAGTGTGCAGCAGGCGTCAACTGTGAGAAGCAAGGAGCCCTTGATGTGGTGCACAGCAGTGTGTTCATAGTGTGCAGCATGGGTCAACTGGGAGAAGCAAGGAGCCTTGACGTGGTACACAGCAGTGTGTTCATAGTGTGCAGCAGGTGACAACTGTGAGAAGGAAAGACAGCTTAACATGGTTCACAGCAGTGTGTTCATAGTGGGCAGCAGGTGTCAAATGTGATAATGAAGGGAGCACTTGACGTGGTGCACACCAGAATTTTCATAGTGTGCAGCAGTCGACAACTGGTAGAAGGAAGGAGCCATTGACGTGATGCACAGCAGTGTCTTCATAGTGTAGAGCAGGTGTTAACTGTGAGAAGGAAGGAGCCCTTGACGTGGTGCACAGTAGTGTGTGTGTAGTGTGCAGCAGGTGTCAACTGTGAGAAGGAAGTAACCCTTGATGTGGTGCACAGCAGTGTTCATAGTGTTCAGCAGGAGTCAACTGTGAGAAGGAAGGAGCCCTTGACATGTTGGAAGCAGTGTGTTCATAGAGTATACAGAGGTCAACTGTGAACAGGAAGGAGCCCTTGAGGTGGTGCACAGCAGTGTGTTCATAGTGTGCAGCAGGAGTAAACTGTGAGAAGGAGCCATTTACGTGGTGCACAGCAGTGTGTTCATAGTATGCAGCAGGCATCAACTGTGAGAAAGAAGAAGCCCTTGACGTGGTGCACAGCAGTTTGTTCATAGTGTGCAGCAAGTGTGAACTTTGAGAAGGAAGGAGCCCATGACATCTTGCACAGCAATGTGTTCATAGTGTAGTGTTCATAGTGTAGTGTGAGAAGGATGTAGCCTTTGACCAGGTACACAGCAGTGTGTTCATAGTGTGCAGCAGGTGTTAACTGTGAGAAATAAGGAGCCCTTGACATGGTGCAAAGCAGTGTGTTCATATTGTACACAAGTTTCAACTGTGAGAAGGAAGGAGCCCTCCACGTGGTGCATGCAGTGTGTTCATATTGTGCAGCTGGTGTCCACTGTGAGAAGGAAGGAGACCTCGACAAGGTGCCAACAGTGTGTTCATACAGTGCAGCAGGCGTCAATTGTGAGAACGAAGGAGCCCATGACATGTTACACAGCATTTTGTTCATAGTGTGCAGCAGGTGTCAACTGTGAGAAGGATGGAGCCCTTGACGTGGGGCACAGCAGTGTGTTGACAGTGTGCAGCGGGTTTCAACTGTGAGAAGGAAGGAGCCCATGATGGTGTGCACAGCAGTGTGTTCATAGTGTGCAGCAGGTTCAACTGTGAAAAAGAAGGAGCCCTTGACGTGGTATACAGCAGTGTGTCCATAGTGTGCAGCTGGTGTCAACTGTGAGGAAGGAGCCCCTGACATGGTGCACAGAAGTGAGTTCATATTGTGCAGCAGGTGTCAATGTGAGAAGGAAGGCGTACTTGACGTTGTGCACAGCATTGTGTTCATAGTGTACAGCTGGTATCAACTCTGAGAAGGTAGGAGCCCCTGATGAGGTGCACAACAGTTTGTTCACAGTGTGCACAGGGGTCAACTGTGAGAAGGAAGGAACCCTTGACATGGTGAAGAGGACTGTGTTCATAGTGTACAGCAGGTTCAACTGTGAGAAGGTAAGAGCCCTTGACGGGGTGCGCAGCAGTGTGTTCATATTGTGCAGCAGGTGACAATTGTGAGAAGGAAGGAGCCCTTGATGTGTTGTACAGCAGTGTGCTCATAGTTTGCAGCAGGCGTCAACTGTGAGTAGGAAAGAGCCCTTCAAGTGGTGCACAGCAGTGTGTTCAAAGTGTGCAGCAGGTGTCAACTGTGAGAAGGGAGGAACCATTGACATGGTGAACAGGACTGTGTTCATAGTGTACAGCAGGTGTCAACTATGAGAAAGTAAGAGCACTTGACGTGGTGCACAGCAGTGTGTTCGTAGTGTGCAGCTGACGTCAACTGTGAAAAGGAAGAAGCCCTTGACGTGGTGCACAGCAGTTTGTTCATAGTATGCAGCAGGTGTCAACTGTGAGGAGAAAGGAGCCCTTGACATGGTGTCCAGCAGTGTGTTCACAGTGTGCAGGAGTTGTCAACTGTGAGAAGGAAGGAGCCCATGACGTGATGCACAGCAGTGTGTTCATAGTGTACACAGGAGTCAACTGTGAGAAGGAAGGAGTCCTTGAGGAGGACAACAGCAGAGTGTTCATAGAGTGCAGTAGGTATCAACTGTGAGAAGGAAGGAGACCTCCACAAGGTGCACAGCAGTGTGTTCATAGGGTACAGCAAGTGTCAACTGTGAGAAGGAGGGAAGCCCGTGTCGTGGTGCACAGCAGTTGTTCATAGTGTGCAGCAGGTGTCAACTGTGAGAAGAAGGGAACCCTCGATGTGGTTCACAGCAGTGTGTTCATAGCGTGCAGCAGGCACCAACCTTGAGAAGGAAGGAGCCCTTGATGTGGTGCCCAGCAGTTTGTTCATGGTGTACAGCAGGTGTCACCTGTGAGTAGGAAGGCACCCTAGACGTGGTGCACAGCAATGTGTTCAGGGCGTACAGCAGGCATCAACTGTGAGAACGAAGGAGCCCTTGACGAGGTGCACAGCAGTGTGTTCATAGTGTACAGCAGGTGCCACCTGTGAGAAGGAAGGAGCCCTTGACATGGTGCATAGCAGTGTGTTCAGAGTGTGCTGCAGTCGTCAACTGTGAGAAGGAAGGAGTCCTTCACGTGATGCACAGAAGTGTGTTCATAGTGTGCAGCAGGTGTCAACTGTGAGAAGGAAGGGGCCCTTGACATGGTGCACAGCAGTGTGTTCATGGTGTGCAGCAGGTGTCAACTGTGCGAAGGAAGGAGCCCTTGACGTGGTGCACAGCAGTGTGCTCATAGCGTGCAGCAGGCGTCAACTGTGAGAAGGAAGGAGCCCTTGACGTCGTGCACAGCAGTGTGTTCGTAGCGAGCAAGAGGCTTCAACAGTGAGAAGGAAGAAGCCCTAGACGTCGTGCACAGACAGCAGTGTGTTCATAGCGTGCAGCAGGCGTCAACTGTGAGAAAGAAGGACCCTTGACATGGTGCACAGCAGTGTGCTCATAGCGTGCAGCAGGTGTCAACTATGAGAAGGAAGGAGCCCTTGACGTGGTGCACAGCAGTGTGCTCATAGTGTACAGCAGGTGTCAACTATGAGAAGGAAGGAGCCCTTGACGTGGTGCACAGCAGTGTGCTCATAGCGTGCAGCAGGCTTCAACTGTGAGAAGGAAGGAGCCCTTGACGAGGTGTACAGCAGTGTGCTCATAGTGTACAGCAGGTGTCAACTATGAGAAGGAAGGAGCCCTTGACGTGGTGCACAGCAGTGTGCTCATAGCGTGCAGCAGGCGTCAACAGTGAGAAGGAAAGAGCACTTGACGTCGTGCACAGCAGTGTGTTCATAGTGCACACGGGTGTCAACTGTGAGAAGGAAGGAGACCTTGATGTGGTGCACAGCAGTGTGTTCATAGTGTACAACAGGTGCTAACTGTGAGAAAGAAGGAGCCCTTGACGAGGTGCACAGCAGCGTGTTCATGGAGTATAGCAGGTGTCAACTGTGAGAAGGTGGGAAGCCCATGTTGTGGTGCACAGCAGTGTGTTCATAGTGTGCAGCAGGCGTCAACTGTGGGAAGGAAGGAGTCCTTGACGTGGTACACAGCAGTGTGTTCATAGTGTACAGCAGGCGTCAACTGTGAGAAGGAAGGAGTCCTTGATGTGGTGCACAGCAGTG